>NC_133319.1:17026146-17291846 GCF_012295235.1 Primulina huaijiensis
TATGTATAATATAACAATAATAATTGATGAAATATTTATTGTACCAAAATTAAATAACAAATCAAGATAACCACTTAAATGGTATCAAGCATTTGATGTAAATTTATAACAACAAATAATTCATTTTTTTACCTACAATAAAAAGAAATTAGCAAAATGAAAAGAAATAAAGAAAGAATATACAAAATATAAACAATCTTACTTCACCAAGAATTCATCCTCTTCACCTTGACATAATAGATTTAGCTTTCCATGATCTTACTTTTGATCAACACTAAAAACATCACTCATAATTTGGAAAATGAAAAATATATTGGAACTTAGAACTTTTATACACACTCACACTATATTTTACAATGAGATATAATGATTCTCAAGCTAGCACAAGACCTCTATTTATAGGCCAAATGAGAGAAAGTGTCAAAAATTCTATTTATGCAATGTAGTTGTAATAGTAGTCTTTGTCTCCTCCAACTTCAATTTCATGCCCCTTCTTTCAATGCTTTGTTCCACAACTTTAATCACCGAATTTGACTTAACTCAAAACAGAAAACATGTGGGGAATTGTCTGTAGATGAATTTGGCCAATTGGTTAACCTCATTTGGTTAAATATTGAAATAGTTATGATTTTTTTACTATATGCTGGTCATGGTGAAAGTAAATTTGTCCTCCTTTTGATATTTTCACAATTTGATCATCTTAACAAACTTTTTAGGCAATCATGTCTTCTGCAAAGTTGTAGATAATTTCTAAATGATTCCAAAAATATTTGAATCACCTCCATTTGATTTTTCTAGCTTGATTTATCATTATTTTACCAACACGTAGAAAACCTGAAAATAAAACATATTTAGTAAGACATTTAAATATAAACACACAATACTAAAATAATATAATTTTATAATTTTAATGAAACTTAAATTTTAAAACATAGGTTTTAACATATAATAAATTATTAATTTTAAGTTTCATCAGATATGAGCGAGCCGGCTGTGCAAGGGAAGTTCCTAGCCTTGGACCAGACCCTGGTGGGTCTGAGTCATGTTCTAAGATGGCTCGAATGCTGCTGGACTTGTCCACGAATCCGATCGAGCGAGTTGTTTGAAGGTTGGTCTTGGTTGGTCACATCTCGGGTGTATCATGGTTGTGCGCTCCACAGCATTCATGAGGCTGAGAGGTTGGGTTAGGTCGGTCCAAGAGGGTCCCGAGGTGGGCTAGGGAGAGTTGGTTCGGGGCTGGTCCTCGATGGTTAGGTCTAGGATTAATAAAATATGAGTTTGGTGCGACTAGGGTTACGGCATGAACGCGCAGAAAATTTCAGCAAGGTTTCGGCAACTTATGAGGGCCCTAATTAGTTTTATTTAGGTTGATTATGGGCTGGTAGGGTGTGAATAAGTCGTGGTTAAAATTTGGGAGAAGTTTGGTTAAGTTTCGGGTTGATTCGGGTTAAAACCGGGATCCCAGTCCAAGTTTTAAAACGACTCGTGTAAGTTTTGAAACGGACAAGAGTTTACATCTAAGAAAGTTTATAAATATGTTTTTAGGTGTTTTAAGGAGTTTGGTTGGATTTGGGTAAAAATTTTGAGGTCCAGGGGTAAAATGATAAATTAGGGTTTCCAGGGACAAAATGATCATTTTACACCTGAATGGAGTTAAAAGTCCTGGCAGCGCCCTAAACACGATTTGTTATGTTTTAAATGTTTATGTTATCACGTATATGACTTTTTATGAAATTATGAAAAATACGTTGCTTGCTTGATTTTAAGAAAAAAAAATTTACGTATATGCATGGTTTTATTAAGTGATGAATATGATGACATGTTTTGAAGGATGAGAGTTGGTTGTGACTAATACGATGACATGTAATGCCAAGGGTCAGTGGACCGGTAATGTTGTCGCTGATGTCCCTGCCGCCTTGTACCATGGTTACACGTAGATGGATCCATCGACTGACATGATGATACGAAAGTCACAGCTAATGAACAGAATTCAAATTAAGAAAAACGAACACGTATATTCTGATATGATGTGATATGTTATTAAATTATTTATGCTTCCCTAGGTTATGATTATGCATGCGACTTTTACGATCAGGAAATGTATTTTTATTACAGTAGTTTTCACCGTTACTTGTTATGTATATGTACTTGCTATAACGTTACAGGTGTGTTGAGTCTGTAGACTCACTAGGTGTGAGTGATGCAGGTGAGCCTATTGATCAGGAGATTGGAGATTCCGAAGACTGAGTAGACAGATGTGGATGTGCATACGCGAACCCGAGTACCTTATTTCTTCCGCACATCATGTTTATGGGATAGGAGGGATTTAGATATTTTCATACTCGTTCTTTTTACTATGTTGATGGTTGTCAGGATTTCTACATGTTCCATATTTGATTTATTTTTAAAACGTAAGCTTGGGGGATGACGATTTATCATGAATTTTAATTGCAGTATTCTTACTTGTTAGTAAATTACTATTACTTCAAAATGGGTGTTTTGCAGTGGTTGCATGCATGCGTATGGATGTATATTTTCGACTATGAGTGTTTTTTTTAAAAAAAAAAAGATTCTAGTATTATTTTAAGTAGTAGACGTTTCATTTTGAATTCTTAAGATTTTTTTTTAGAAAAAAAACTTAACCGTAATTCGAAAATATCAACCCGAATCCGTGAAATGTTTTCAACCAAAATTTTTCCATATCTAAAACTATATTAAAAAAATTTCAAATAATTTTTTTTCCAGTTATGGATCCTAAAGATATCCAAAACTTTAAAAATTTCAATGATTAAAATTTTGAGCGGCACTGATACCACTTGTTGGAGAAAATCCACATAAACTACAGAAAATCCTAAAGATATCTAAATCAATAAAAAATTTGATTGAAAACTTAGCGGAAACATACTTGAAGCCATAATTCTAAATTCTTTAGAACGTATCTTGTTCTTCTACATCTATGCGCTTTTCTTTAAAAGAATCCTTTGGTTTCTCTTCTAAACTATTTTCTTAGTACGGGGAGATAATAGGGAATGTAATTACGCACAATCTGGGGATCATTACCTATATATAGATAATGTCTATCATTATCTTCTGATATTCTTGTTTTAACAAATCATAAAAACAAAAATTACGCTTATGTCTGTACATTAAAAACCCACAACCTATTATATACGTTAAATTCCAATAACCCAAAACATTAGTTGATCCTTTATTTTGAGTTTAATTTAACCGACAACTCACAATACATAATTATTCACATATAACTTCATATAAATAAAATTAATCCAACAATTTCATCTTTTCTTTTAAAAAAAAATATATAATAACCTTCTTGGTGTAAAATGCCCCCAAATTTCTGGTATCATTTGGATGTAATTTCTTTTAAAACAAGTTGTGCTCATAACAAAATCTCTAAATTTGAAAATAGGTTGATTTGTTACAAAAAAAATTAAAAAATCGGTTGGCTTAAATTTTTATTTGGTTGAAATAAATAATGATAATAATAGAAATGTTACCTGCAGATTATTTAAATACTAAGGTTTTGGAATATAAACTTCCCTGAGGATCAATAATTTTGTCAAGGAGCCTTGGGACAAAACGGGTTGAACTTGAATTTTTAAAAAGTATTTTTTTCATACAAAATCTTTAATCTTTAACAATACATATACATAATTACCGTAAGTATGTGTATGCGTAGAGTGAAAAAAATGAGTTTAAAAGGCAAAAACAATTGCAGCATGCCAGCATTGAGATAACATCACAAAACAATATATCAAAACAGATGACAAATACATCAAAATCACATCCAACGCAAATAAAACATGTTCCTGAAAATTATGTCTGATACGGTCGAGTCTAAAAAGACTTATTTCCACGAGTTCTCCCAGATGACTAGTTTGCCCTAGGAGCAGCCCATTCGACTCTAAGTATAAGATTGTCGTAACCATATCCGTTCAGTTTGTTGATAGCTCTCTCAGCATCCTCTCTGCTCACAAAGTTGACAAAACCAAAACCTCTGCTGGTCCCTGTCTTTTGATCAATGGCAACATAAACTCGGCTGACAGCACCAAAAGGACGAAATAGCTCATGCAAATCAGCCTCTCTCGTGTCTTCAGAAAGATTAGTGACTCTAACAGAGTTTTCTTCATTCCTGCGTCTCATGTCTGTACCACTTCTCTCAGTATTACCGCCTCGCATGCTTGGAGGCACATATGCTCCCTTTGTAGCACCCAATGTAGAAGTGGCAGTTTCGGATGGTAACTTATCGACGAAGGTCTCACTTGGTTGAGCAAGATCCTTGTAAGGACACCTTGAGGTCCAGTGATCACCTTTCTTCCCACAGGTCCTACAAACCATGAGAACAGCTCCAGCTTTCCCAATCTGAGCAAAAGGATCACCGGAAGCTGCAGTTTCCTCTTGTTTGGTACCTATCTTTCCATTCATCAATTAACAAGTTGTACAGGTAAACAAAAGAAAAAAGAATAAACTGAACATTTAAAATCACCGAAACATATTTGCCCCCACACGAATACCTTATCTTCTTGAAAGTGAAGGGGGATATTTTCCACATTAGCTTGAGACGGCCTACTGTATTGACTCTATATGTTGTTTCGTCAATGTAATTGGTTTCATTTATTAACAAAAATCACCTCAAACAATCTCATTCCAGTACTTTCAGGAAACAATTACATTTTAATTCTCAAATTTGACAAACCATGACCTCACCAAATTACCCCGTCATACAACACAATAACAGTCAACTGGACACAAGCATCATATATCAAATAATAATTTTTGTAAAAAAAAAAGGAAAAAGAAACAGGCTTTTTTAGTAACCGAGCAGGTGTAGATGGTAATAATATAGATCGATTTATAGGAAACTGTGCATAAGGTGAATACCAGGGGCGCGTGGGCGCTCGAGGAGAATTTCTTCGGTGGAGACCATGGTGAGGCGGCTGCCAACGTCCTCGTGCACGGCATCGCCAAACTTGGGCCACGAGCGGCGCTCCATGGCGCGTTTGCTCAGTCGAGCGTTGGCCAGTTTGCGGATGCGTGTGGTGGTTGTTATCTTCACCCTGTTCCCTTCATCGTTGAACTTGTACTCCACCACCTTCTTTATCCCGTTCTCATCCGGTCCCAACACCTCCTTCGGCGGTAACAGGAAATCTAAATCCTCTCCATCGTCCTCCTCCAGTTCCCCCCATCTCATCTTGCTGGGTTGCGTCGCCGCCGCGTCCAACGCCATCGTCTTCGCAGAATTAGGAAATTAGGGTTTTTTTGAGTGGGTTGTGGCCTAGTGCATTAAACGCTAAATCGAAATCTCTAATATATGATGTTGGAATAGTTTTGACGTTTTAAATATTATAACATTGATAATTAATTTTGTATTTCATTGAATTACAAAAATGTCCTTACTATATATATTAATTAATTAATTAATATTCTTGAAATAAGTATAAAATAATTAAATGTTAATAAAAACAATTAATAAATAAAAATATATTAAATAAATAAAATTTAAAATATAAATTAATCAATAAAAAATTTAAAAATATAAATCTGTTATAGATAAAATATTGTAGATGATAATTGAGATAAGATTTATATTTTATCATGTTATCAACTATTCAAACTTTATAAATGTGCTGTATAAATAGAGGTACCAAATGATAAATAAAGCATTTCAAATCATTCTCTTCTCTATATTCTGTACTATTCACAACACGTTATCAGCACGAATGCTCTTCAAGATAAAATTTATAAATAATTTATTCTTAATCTTGTATGGATACTCTACTATTTAAATTTAATATTGATGCTCCCGAAGTAGCACAAATTATAGATTTATATTGATGCCCCTGAAAAAACGCAACTTTTAATTTTATGTTGATATTCCTAAAGTAGCACAACACGACTTTATGTTGATAATATTGATAGATATATAAATAATAAAATATAAACATATAAGATTTATCAACATTCTCGAAGAATCTTGATATAAGATCATAAATACCTATCAATATTTATGAATCATATCGATATAAAATATAAAGTTATCATATTCGTGAAGAATTTAGATAAATGTTATATGTTTCAATTGGTTCAATATAAATTATAAATGTATTGTTGTTTTGATTCAAGTTTTCTTATCATATATTCGCTTGCTTGTTCAGGATTTATGCTATTTAAATTTTGATGATTTAACTAGTCGCTAAAATATTGTGTGAATACAAGTATTTGATAGATTTATGACAAATTTTGATTCAATTACAATACTATAATTGATATTAATTGGAAAAAATAATTTTTACTATTTTTTTATATGTCTTTTCTTCGCTTTGAAATTAATTTATTCCTATGTTAGTAGCTTACTTGGCGAACAAGTTAATTTATTTTTCGGAATTCGAAATTTGACATAGATACATAAATTATTAATTGAACACATCTCCATGTACACCAAATTCGATAGACTACATGATATCATGTTTATTTATATTTTCTATGCACAAATGAAGATTAGATAATAGTTAGATAAAATAATTTATTATTTATGTTAATTGATGTTAGTTTAACAAATAGAATAACAAAATTTCATAGTAAAATTGGAAACATGTGTTATTATCGCATAATTTGTTATAATATTTATTTTCAATAATACTAATACAATTTTACTCTATATATATCATAATTCTAATTATATAATTTTTTTAAGTTGCAATGACGAACATCACCAAATTTGAATTTGAAGCACTTGACTTGACTAAAAAAAATTATTTATCATGAATTTTGAATGCAGAGATCCACCCTACTCTATGAATTTAGAAGATGGAATCAAAGAAGAAAATGAAATGTCCTAGCGAGATCTTGCAAAGGCACTTATTTTTCTTCGTCATTACCTCAATAATGGGTTGAAAGTCAAATATCGCACTGTGAAAGAGCCACGAGAGCTTTGGAAAAATATACAAGAAAGATTTAACCATCAGAGAACTGTAATTCTCCAAAGAGCTCGATATGAATGGATGCACCTACAGCTACAAGATTTTAAGTCTGTAAGTGATTATAACTCTGCATTATTCAAGACTAGTTCCACACTGACACTTCTGTAGAGAGAAAGTCACTGATCAAAACATGTTAGAAAAGACATTCTCCACTTTTCATGCATCAAACGTGCTCTTGCAGCAGCAATATCGTGAACGTGAATTTCAAAGGTACTCTAAATTCATGTCATGCTTACTAGTTGATGAACAAAACAATGAGCTGCTCATGAAAAATCACCAAATGCTCCCAACTGGATCCACACTATTTCCTGAAGCAAATGGAACTACATTTCCTGAAGAATATGGAATTGCATTTCCTGAAGCAAATGCTAAATCCACTCAAAACATAACAATGGAAGTCAACGTGGACGTGGACGTGGACGTGGGCGTGGGCGTGGGCGTGGCCAAAGAAGATACTATTAGGAACAAAATGGAAAAAAACATAAAACAATCCACCAGCAGTGAAATTCCAATAATGAAGAAGCAAAGGAGAAAAGTTCCAAATAGTACGAAGAAAAATATTATAGATGTAGAATTGAAGAGCATTGGTCTCGTACATGTCATACGGCAAAACACCTTGTGGATCTCTACCAAAATTCAATCAAGGAAAATGGAAAAATGGAGATAAATTTTGTGGACAATGACGATCCAATTAATATAACTCACTTGGACGTCTCTGATTTCTTCGCTCATCCAGATGGAAATATAGATAATTTGATTGATGGTGGTGTATTAGAAAAAAAATAAATAATTATTTTTATTGGTCTTGTTTCTACTTTGAATTTCTATTGTTTCTTAGGTTATCGAGGTCTCGTTTTTATTTTGATGTTGAATACATGTTTAGGATTTTTCGTTGAGGTTTATTTTAATATTCAATAAATGTTTTTATTATTATTCAATAAAATATTTCTCTTGAAAGTCTTACATATTATTTATCATATTTAGTGTAAGGTCCAAAACTAAGAAAAATGGAAAATGACTGAATAAATGGTTTTAGTTGCATGAGAAAGAACTGAACATGAGACAACGGAGGTGGCTAGAGCTAGTGAAAGATTATGACTGCGACATTAGCTACCATCCGGGTAAGGCTAATATGGTCGCGGATGTCCTGAGTAGGAAGAATGCAGTGATCACTCAGTTGTCGGTATAGAGACCACTGCAGGCAGAGATTCAAAGGTTTTAGCTTGCAGTTTATGCCATGGGCTATGCCCCTAGTCTTTCTACCCTGATAATGCAGTCAACACTGAGGCACAGGATTCGAGCAGGGCAGATTTCTGATGAGCAGTTACAAAAGTGGAGAGAGAGGGATGAGTCTAAGGGCCTGAGGTTGTATACAGTTGAGGACGATACAATTAGATATCGTGACCGACTCTGAGTTCCTAGCAATGAGAGCAAATATCATGAGTGAGGCCTACAACACCCCGTACTCCATCCATCTAGGGAGTATGAAGATGTATAAGGATCTACAGACTATTTATTGGTGGTCGGGCATGAAGCGAGATATCTTGCATTTCGTGTCCGAGTGTTTGACGTGTCAGCAGGTTAAGGCCGAACATCAGAGACATGCAGGAAAGCTGAGACCACTTCCTATTCTCGAGTGGAAATGGGATAACATTACCATGGATTTCGTGACAAGGCTTCCGATGACAACTAGGGGATATAATGCTATTTGGGTGATAGTTGATCGGCTCACTAAGTCAGCACACTTTCTACCGATCAGGGAGACTTTCACCATGACTCAGTACGCAGAGCTATTTATCAGAGAGATAGTCAGACTGCATGGGTTCCAGTGTCCATCGTGTCAGACAGGGATCCGAGATTCACGTCTGCTTTTTGGAAGAGTCTGCATCAGGCATTGAGTACCTAGTTGTTATTCAGTACAACTTTCCATCCACAGACTGACGGTTAGTCTGAGAGGGTGATTTAGTTATTAGAGGACCTATTCAGAGCTTGCATGATCGACTTCCAGGGCAGCTGGGAGCCAAAGTTACCTGTCGTGGAGTTCATGTACAACAACAGCTATCAGGCATCCATCGGTATGGCTCCATATGAGACACTTTACGGGAGGAACTGTAGATCGCCAGCTTATTGGGATGAAGTAGGGGAGAGAGCAGAGTTAGGCCCTGACATTGTTAGTCAGACTGTAGAGTTAATGGTCAAGATTTGGGAAAGAATGAAGACTGCTCAGAGCCGACAGAAGAGTTATGCAGATCAACGGCACAGGGAACTCGAGTTTGCAGTGGGCGATAATATTCTCGTGAAGGTCGCACCGATGAAGGGTGTGATAAGATTCGGAAAAATGGCAAACTCGGTCCTAGATTCATAGGACCATTCGAGATCCTCGAGAGAGTTGGGACACTAGCTTACAGAGTTTCGTTACCGCCAAATCTGGCTGGAGTTCATAACGTGTTCCACGTCTCGTTGCTGCAGAATTACATGTCGAACCCTTTGCATGTGTTGAATTATGAGCCGCTGCAGCTGGCGCCGAACCTGTTTTTCGAGGAAAGACCCACTCAGATTTTGGATAGGCAGGAGAGGAGGCTCCGGAACAAGGTGATCCAGATGGTCAAGGTCAAGTGGCTGAATCATTCCGAGGAGGAGGCTACTTGGGAGACTGAGATCGAGATGATGAGTCGCTACCCAAAGTTATTCGGTACGTTTTAAATTTCGAGGACGAAAGTTTTTATAAGGGGTGAGGAATTGTAAGGTCTAAAAAATTCGAACTACGTAACCTGACTGCATGCAATATATGGTTTTACAAAATATGTGTTTAATTATTTTAATGTATGATTATTGCATGAATATATGTTTTACTGTATGGTTTATTAAAGTTTCATGCATAAGGGCTTCTAGCAGTTTTTCGTGTTCGAACGAGGAACGAAGACTGGGGATAATTAAGGAAAAATATTTTTATTAAATAATTATTTTTAATTATTTAATATATGGTGTAAATAAGTGAGATTTTCGAAAATGGACCTTGGTGGAGTATTTTTACTCGTCGGGTCATATTTTTAACAAGTACGCAAAATTTAGTTAGTCGGGGGATTTTTTGAAGGTTCGAGCAATATTTTCAAGAAGTACCTAAACGAATTATTTTTTGGGAGTATTATTGGGCTTGATGGGTTTATATTATTGCTTAATGGGCTCAAAAATATTTTAATCCCTTTGTTTTTAATTAAGGGTCCATTAACACCTTATATTATGACTTAAACACTACATTAGCAAACCCTAAACCTAGTGCAACATTTCGGCCGCCCCTCCCTCATTTCATCAGCAGCCTTATCATTAAACTTCAGCAGCCACCTTCGAAAATCCTCTAGGTTTTTGCAAAGAAATCCCTCCCCGTCTCTCCGGTGCACGTTCTACGCAAAAGTTTCAAGCGTTTAATCGCTAAGGCATGCCAATATCTCGTTTCTTTACATCATTCATATCAATATACGTTGTTTGTGTGTTTTTTCATGAGAAGCATTCGATTTATCATGTGGTGTAAGTTTATTCGGTTTTGTCATGAATTATGCATACCTTGTTTTTTATAACTCACGTTTTCATGATTCTCGAGTCTTACCTGCCAAGTTTGAGATGAATCTTCTTAAATAATTTACTTGGCCAGATCTTTTTTATTCTTTGGTGGGATCTCCTTTATGATAGCTTTAGCTTTATTCTTATCCACCTCCACTCCCATTTGGTGAACTAAAAATCCAAGAAAATTTCTAGCTTGCACACTTTAAAGGATTTAACTTTAAATTGTGTTGCCTCATCCTTATGAAACTTTTTCTTAAATGGCCGAGGTGAGCCGTTGCTCTTTTTTACTTCAAAACAATGTCATCAATATACACCTCCAAACACATGCCTATAATGTCATGGAAGATTGCATTCATGGCTCTTTGATAGGTTTTTTCTGCGTTTTTCAACCCAAATGGTATGACAAACCATTCGAAGTGCCCGTCTTGGATACATCTTCCTTTGCTATTTTTATTTGATGTATCTTGAAAATCTATCTATGAATGACATCAACTCATTCTTTGCCACTGCATCAACGATCATATCAACTACTGGCATGACATAAACATCATTTTGGGTGGCGGAATTCAAGTCTCTGAAATCTATACAAACTCAAAGTTTCTCATTCTTTTTCATAATAGGGAATATATTTGCGAGCCATTCCGTGTACCTCACTGAACGGATGAATATAAAATTGCTTGCTCCCACTAATTCATTTAAATTTGACCTTAAAAATGCTAAAATTGTTAAATTATTTAGAATAAATATTTTCTTAACTAAAAATAAAATTTAGCTTTTAAATCTTTCACACATTAATCGTCTCCGATTCTCCATCCCCGACCAACCACCGATATTCGTGTGAAAATCTTTAAATTATGAAATTAAGAGAAATTACACAATTAATCATTTAGTCACTCAAAATATATCATTTATGCATCCAAAATCATTTAATTAAATTAATTAACAATTTAATAATTTTCATGCATATGGTTTATGTAACCGAATTTTTGCACGTTACATGAATATAAAGTATGCAAACTTTAGAAATCAATTTATGGTCTCAAAAAGGAATCGAGAAGTTGGAAACTTAGATTCGATAACGCCATAAAAGAGTTTAATTTTGTTAAGAATCCTGATGAACCATGTATGTACATGAAATTTAGTGGGAGTACAGTGACATGCCTAGTACTTTATGTTGATGACGTTGGTAAAGCCTCCAATATATTAGACATACAGATCTATAGGGATATATCAAAAAGGATGCTAGAGCTCACACAAGTCACTTATATTGATACATTACTAAGGAGATTCTCTATGGAGAAGTCTAAGAGAGGATTTCTACCAATGTTTCATGGTGTGACTCTATCCAAGTCTGTGTGTCCTAAGATTGATTAGGAGATACAAACCATGAAATACATTCTGCATTGGTAGTATTATGTAGGTATGATATCTACTCGATCTAATATAGCATTTGCTCTGAATTTTGCAAGCAAATATCAGTTGGACCAGGTTCGTTGCATTGAAAAGCCATGAAGGAAATTCTTATGCACTTGAGAAGGCCTAAGAATCGGTTTATGGTATGTGGGGGTAGATAATTAAAATTGAAAAACTACATTGATTCTAGCTTCTAATCAGATATGTATGATTCGAAATCAACCTATAGATTTGTATTCAAGCTTAATGGTGGTGTTATCTGTTGGACAAGTTCCAAGCAAGACAAAGAACAACAGATTCAACCACCGAGGCTGAATACATAGCTGCATCGACTCCAGCAAAAAAGCCGGTTTGGAAGCAGAATTTCGTCCAATAGTTGGTAGTCATTCCAAATGTAGTTGATCCAGTCTCAGTGTACTACGACAACATTGGTGCATTGTGCAAGCAAAGAAGCCAAGGTCTCATTAGCGATCTAAACATATACTGAGAAAGTTCCACATCATCCAGGATTTCTTGGAACAAGATATATATCGGTAGAGAGAATCCCTTTTGTAGATAATTGGTGATCCAGTTACAAAGCCCTTGCCAGGACCATTGTTTGAAAAGAATCGTTATGCAATGGGTGTAAGATCTTTGTGTAGTTGGCTATCATTCCTAGTTGATTCAGCCTCCTAAAATAAGTATAAATGTCACTCAAGTTCGAGACTATCATGTTTCATGTTAACACAACGTTTCATTGGTATGGGCCTTGAGATGTCTAAGCTTATTGGATTGGTCATTGAAAAACTCTCCCTTGGATTTTTCAGTGGTTATCACTTATCGAGTGAAATAGTCTGCAGTTATTATTGTATATCGTCAGTCCTTTGACCTAGAATAACATAGAAGTTTTACGTACTAGTGTCGTACTTTGACTTGTTACCGACCACGCGGGAGTCTTCAGGTATTGAGGTTGGGTGTAGTTTTGAGAGACGTAGGAATCGATGCATCGTAGTTGGAGATTCACCTTGACCTATGGGCCTGGATATCATATGCGGTCTAATGATTTAATAATACAAGGAATATCTTTTCATAGTATGAGTTGTGGTTTAAGGGAAATAGTTTTCCTATTTGCACACAAGACGCTTGTATGATTACTCAAGATACATCACATAATATAAATGACCGATATTTTAAAAAAATTAATAAATATACGAGATCAAAAATGTAATTTTCACTTGTTTTTATATTACAATCAGAATTACAACTTTTTGTTTTTGTTTGTGAATCGTGTCCAAAGTTGAATATGACAATGTTTTCATGTATCATGCATCATTGTGTGTGTGTGTATTTGGCGCACCTCAGGGTGATTGTACAAAATGATTGTATCAGAGAACACATCAATACTTGTAAAGTTAAGTACAAATTATGCTAAAAGAAATAAACAAAAACAAACAGTATATTCAAATCAAACACCTTCAAAATTTACATCGTAATTCTTGAAAATCTGACAGAGATATACCCTCGTGCTTCAAAGCAGCGGAGAGGTTGCTAAGCAATCTGAGAAAGGCACTTTCTTCATGGACACCTTGGCAGATAAACGGTAAGAATGAAATATATTTTCCATCATTTTACAAGGAACCGATTTTCGGAGGCTTGTCAACAAAAACAATGAAAAAGAAATGGCAATAAGGATGACTTTCATAAGTTAACATTCGAAAACTCATTTAAGCAGCACAATATATGCATAACATATGGGAGAGTGCAAATGAAAGGCAGACAGAAGGATGAATTCAGATGCAGTTGCATACCTTTTTCAGAGGAATTTTCGAACTGGTTGCTGCAGGTTTTAGTATCTCAAAAGAACATATTAGTGACTCATCAACACTCAAAAGAGCCCCAACGTTGTCAAACTCTCCACCGTAGTTGGGAGCCGAAAATATTGTAACGAGTCTTCTCTTAGCAAAGAATTCATATCCATCCTCCACCACCTATAGTTAAAATTTCATCTGTTTGTAAATATTCTTTTAAGAGATTGACTTAATATAAAACAAAAAATTAAAATATAAAACCAAATGTCGGCTGCTATTAAATAAAAACAAGCAAGGAAAAAACATAAATATACCTGATGACCACGGCAAATCAAGTCTAAGTCATTTTTTTCCAAAAACTCAGCTACTGCATCTTGCCCAAATGTACAAGAAACCCCTCTATCACTATCAGACCAACCACGTATCCGAGGATCAGGATCAGACCAAAGCAAATCACATAGCAGCCCACTTTCAGGAATGTCGGTGGGCCTTTGAATATCATTTATCTGATCCAACTGTTTTAGCTCAGGGGAAATTCCTCCGTGCATGCAAAGTATCTTTTCATCAATGAGTGCCGAAACAGGTAAACAGTTAAAGCACTCGGTGAATATCTTCCAAAGTCGAACGTTGAATCTCCTCTTGCACTCGTCATAGAATCCATAAATACGGTTGATTTTGGCATCTTCGTGGTTGCCTCTTAAAAGAAAAATTTTGTCAGGGTACTTTATCTTGTAAGCCAACAACAAGCATATTGTTTCCAGACTCTGCTTTCCCCGATCAACATAATCTCCAAGGAATAAATAATTTGCAGCAGGGGGAAATGCACCATACTCAAATAGCCTCAACAGGTCTTGATACTGACCATGTATGTCACCTGCAAGAAAATATTGCAATCATGACCGTAACGAAAAAATAAAGGAATCAAAGGTGAGAATTGGCTCAGGCTGTGGAGATGATTATCAATGTCATAGTATGATTACTTTATCAAGTACATTAAACCTAGAAAGAATCAAATAGAAGCTGAACACTTCCAAATCTCTAGATTTGAACATAAAACACCGGAAGAAACATCGCTCGTCAAGTATCACAAATGAATTTCTAAGACTGCTTTTGGATGGAAAGAAAACGTCTCAATAATAGATTTAAAACTTAATTTGAAATATCTCTATATTTTAGAATTCGAAATCTCTAGGTTTGTTTTAAAAATAACTTAAAATTTAAGTTGAGGGATTCAAAATCAATTGATCTAAAAATAACCCAACCAAATTAAGTAGATAGTATTAAGGATTTGAAATTCAAATCCATAAAATCCTTGTATCTGAATGAAAGCTAGAAGAATTTACACGCTCCCATGAAAGAGTAGGTCTCTTGTGATACGGTCTCACGAATCTTTATCTGTGAGACGGGTCAACCCTACCGATATTCACAATAAAAAGTAATATTTTTAGCATAAAAAATAATATTTTTTCATGGATGACCCAAATAAGAGATCCTCTCACAAAATACGACCCGTGATACCGTCTCACACAAGTTTTTGCCTCCATGAAATCAGTGTCAATGAACAGGGCAGCATAAAAGATTAAGAATTCATGTTAAAAGAAAGTTGTTTATCAAACGAGTGTCGATAATTATATTTTAGCAGTCATTTGACCCCTCAAAAATGCTCTAGGTACCTATAAGAAATTATTCACACTGTCATGTATTCATAAAACACATATGAAAGTGTAACGTCCAAAAACCAACCAACGTAAACCACATGCATTCAAATGAATTAAACTACATAATTGTTTTAGTTAATTGATTATGATGCATATTACATGATTAAAGGTATGATTGCATGATTAAATGATTATATGGCATGATTTCATGAAAATGAAGGATTTTACCCAAATATTCGACAATAGGCTGGAGAAAAGAGACCGGGGACGACCAAGACAAAATAAATATTTTTCAATAAATATTTTCAAGGCTTATTATATGATTAAAAATGATTAAATTTTTCTAAAAATGATAGAATTCAAATTATTTTATGAGACGAGCTCGATTTTATTTGGGAAGCCGGTTTTGGGCAAACGAGGGATTTTTAAAATATCAAATGCATTATTTTCGAAAATTAATTTGTATAAACTTTTATTTTTCAATTAAATAGGTGTTATTGGGCCTAATTTACCTAGGATGAGTAGGCCCAATTGCTCATAAACTTGAAAGCCCAAAACCCAAGCTCATTATCATGCAAATTAAAATCTATAAAATTAAAAACCTAGGGCTTTTGCACCCCATACCAGCCGAAATCCTCACACACATCATACACTTATTTTCGAAAAATTGGAGAGCAAAAAACAAGGATTCTTCGTCGCACCACATGCCGACGATCGTGTATTCAAGCGTTCTAAAACACAAAGGCACGCTTCTAAACTCTCTTGACGCATCATTCAATCCATAATATTCATGTTTTGTTTATTTTGCATGAAAAACATTGATGTTTAAATTGCGTAACGTTTTGAAGATTATTTTTAAAGTTTTGAAAGTTTTCACGTAAATACGAATGTGTTATGATTTCCAACGAATACGCTGCCAACATAGGATGTTTTATGGATATAATATGGACGTTTTAGGAATGAAACGATATCTGGACACAAGCTGGAAGGGCTGTGCACGTGGAAGGGTAAAACCTAGGGTATTATGGGTTTGCATGAGTGCTAGGGCTCGGCTAAGAGGGGTGGGACTCCTCCGCGCACCTGCACGCAGGGCTCGGCGCTGGCTGGGGCTGGCGTGCAGGGGTTGGAGCATGGTCCAGGAGGGTCTATGCAGGGTGTGGTCCATGCTGCCTCGAGGGTGACTCGGGTTTTGGGGCTGCGTGGATATATATATATGCTAGGACTCCTACAAAGACTAGGAAGGACTCGCGCGGCTATGTCTCGATCAAGGGGCTAGGTGCGTGGGTTTGGGGAGTCCAGGGTGGTCAGTAGGGTCCCTAGGAGGTCTGGTCAAGTGATGGCTCGAGGTGGCTCGGCCATGGTTCAAGAAAAACGAATGGTGGCTTGATGGGGTAGCTTAGGGTTTGGTTTTGGCTTAAAAAAGAAAAAAGGGCTCGAACCGAGTGTCCACGGGGATGGCTCGTGGCTCACGGGGGTATTTTAGGGATAAAATGTCTATGTTTAAAATTTGAGAAGAAAATATTAAAGTTTGAAATAATTCGAGAATTAAACGCTCTTCGAATTAGTAAATAGAAAATTAAATCGAAAGCCTCGAATTTAAGCTAAATAAAAATATTAACAATTAAACTTAAGCTTAAATAATTAATTGGGATGGTCTAGAGCCAATGAAAGTAAAAAAAAAGTCAAAAACGAGAAATTTTATGTATAGGGGCAAAACGGTCATTTTACACATGGGTAGTATGAAAAGGTTTGACAGCGTCCCGAAGGATCATAACGCATGTTAAAAGATATATTATGATGATTTTGATGAAAATATGATATTTTATGATTTATGGTAAAGCTGAACAATTTCTAATGAAAAATGCTATTTTTGGAAAGTCGTGATATTTTATGAAATAAAAAGGAAAGGAAAAATGTTTTGAAGGATGTGAATTGACTTTGACAAAAGAGCATATATGATTTTTGGAAATATCGTGAGGAAAAAGACCCCAGAGGGATCTCGTTTACGAGACAAGGTCCCAGAGCGAGCCCAACGATCGTATTTCCATTATTTTTACGTCGGTGCCTAGTGCCCGTCCCCATGCGCAATGGTGAGCTAAGACTGATCAGTCGACCGGAGGATAAAAAGCTAATCATTTTCAAAGATTAAAATTCACCTAAAATGATAAATGACTGACAGCTTTACGATTCTATGATTTTACGATTTATGATATATTTATGATTACAAGCTTATTTTAAATAAAGGTATGTTTTAATGTATGTGCTTGTAAATGTATTATTTGTTACTTATGTTTAGAACGTGCTGAGTCATCAGACTCACTAGGGTTGAATATTGCAGGTGATGATATTGAGGGAAGCGCTGATGCTTGAGTGGATCGAGGCAGACAGTACACTCCCGAGGGATATTTATTTCCGCATTAGCTTGATAGTTAAAGATTTAAAAGATTTTTGTTAATGATTTATTTGAAATATTCTTTCATGCTTTATGTTGATGCTAGATGATTTTGTTAAAGGTCGAAGTAGGATTTTTAGTTAATTGACGATTTAGGGATTTTATGCACTTGAAATTTTATATGTTAAAGTATATTTTGATTCATGGAAATGTTAAATTATTTAAAGTGTGAATTTTCGAAATGATGTTTATAAAAAAAATAAAAAAAATTAGTAAAATTTTAAAGTAGAAAGCGAGGGTCCTTTCAGAAAGTTAACATCTATGCATCAGTTTCAGAAAGATAAGGTTGTAGAAATTCAAAAAGAATTCTCCAAGAAAAAAATTATAAGTACTTTATTAAAATTTTCAAAGAAAATTTATAATTTCACACTAGGCTGAATCAGAACACACTATCGACCAGTCATGTACCAATCAATCTATTAAGAAAACTATCCACATTAGTCGCTGGTCTTGACAACCTATCTATAGAGAACACTATTTTCTATATTTCTTAGCTTGCTCTTATCCTTGAATCATCACCAAAAAGCAAGATTTTTTGACATTGACAGCTTCAATTCCTATCTACAGAAGCAAAAATGAATTTCAGGTATACTTTTTCCCTTCATAAAACGACTAGTAGACAAGTTTCGACCCAGAACAACTGGTTTTTCTTTCTATATACCAATTATACTCGTCTTTGATCTGATATTCCTACATTATTACTGAAAAAGACAGGGAAAATTATTTTGTACCATTATCATAAAAGCAAACTAAAAGGAAAATTAAGTTATCAAACATAAATTTATTTGATTGTTGACACAAATAAAACTTATCTAGATTGACCAACTCATATGTCAACAAAGAATCAGGAGTAGGTCTCTTGTGAGACGAACTCACGAATTTGTAAAAAGTAATACTCTTAGCATAAAAAATAATATTTTTTCATGGATGACCCAAATAAGAGATCCGTCTAACAAAATGCGATCCGACACTGAAAAACACCATCAAATTTCTTCCCCAACAAACCAACATCCTTCAAATCTCCAACATCAAAAGCATATCCTCAATCCTCTAAATCAAATTACGGAACCAATATCCACATTATTATACACAATTCTTCCGTAAATATTTCCCAAAAACGGAATATATCCCAACATAAACAAACAAGCTAACAAATCAATTAATTTATGAATTAAGAATAGAAATCAATCAAACGAAAAGGGCCGAATAAGAAAAGAAAAAAGGTTACCACAGATTCTGATCGGCGCCTTTAGCTGAAGCAGACAAGGCTGAGATAGGAAGATTTGGCGAGCTGAGACGCATAGTTGGCGAATCTCCGTCTCCGAAAGCTGAACCTGTTTCCCCTCTTTCCCTTCAAGCAACCGCCCGATTATATCATCCAACACCCCTCCCTCCATCGTCCCCTCCATTGTCATCATCTTCTGAATTCTCAATCCGATGAAAATTGAAGCGTTGCTAGAAATGGAGAGAGATTCTTGATTGGGTCATTTGCCCATGTCACTGTCCTATAATGCGGGATCTCCTTGGTAATGTTTAAATTTTTTGATTAATTAGTTATTTTACTATTTTTAGTTACAGTCTAATTTTTTAAAATAATAATAATAAAATAACGATTTTATTTTGGATAAATTGTCATAAAATCAACAAATTCAAACATATTTTTGCACTCAATCTCTTTCCCAATCGAAGTTTTTTTACACTCTCTTTGTATTAATAAAAGATGAGTAAGTCTTTTGTGAGACGGTTTCACAAATCGTTATCTATGAGACGGGTTAATCCTATCGATATTCACAATAAAAAGTAATACTTTTAGCATAAAAAGTAATACTTTTAGCATAGATGACACAGATAAGAGATTCGATCTATGAAATTGATCTGTGAGACCGTCTCACAAGAGTTTTTATGATAAAAGATATACATGCATTGTATGTGTTATTATTATTTTTAATTTGATCAAATAATATTAAACAATTAACAAGAAACTATTTTCGATTTAGAAAAGTTGTTTGATTTAAAAGGAAAGTTTTGTTTAAATTTTTTTTTATGTAAAATGTGGAGTGACTTGAGGAGCTTTTTATTATGAGTGAGTCTCATGTGAGACCGTCTCACGGATCTTAATCTGTGAGACGGGTCAACCCTACCCATATTCACAATAAAAAGTAATACTCTTAGCATAAAAAGTAATACTTTTTCATGGATGACCCAAATAAAATATCTGGCTCACAAATACAACCCGTGAGACCGTCTCACACAAGTTTTTGCCATTTAGTATATAGATTAACTCCCTAAATGGATTAACACACTGTTTGGAATCAAGACTTTGGTAGGATTTTAGGGATTTGGATTTGTAAATCATTTTTTAATTGTTTTGCTAATTGAAATTTAAAAAAGAAAGGGATTTTCAAGGGTAACTCACGGGATTTGCTCTGATTTATTCTGTTTAAACAAATATCTTCAAAATTGAGAAGAAATAAAAAAAAATCCATAAAATATATTTCCTTTGTTATCTTTTCCACTTTTCATTCCACTCAGACTCACTCAAGCCATCTACCTCAGAACAACATTTAACTTGACCTCCATTATATTTCTTCAACTCATGCTGCGCTTCGTATTTTTTAAGCCCAATTGACTCAATATGTCGAGGCCGTCCTACCGAAGCTTGCAAGATGTATGCTGCCCTTCTCTTGTCTAGGGAGTTCATCGATTGGTTCGATTCAGTTTTCGATTTTTTATTTCTGTTTTTTCTGTTTTCGGTTTTACAAATATATAATCCGATATCCGAACCATTTTTTTTCGGTTCGGTTTTCTACCGAAACTGTTCAGTTATTTCGGTTTTGATACAATTCAGTTTTCGGTTCGATTCAGTATTCGATTTTTTTGGTTTGGATTTTCGATTTTTTCGGTTTTATCCGAAGTTTGAACACCCCTACTCCTGTCATCATCATTATTTTTATATCGTGTAGCTTTTTTAATCATATATAATGTTGTTTTTCTTGTTCATGGACATATATACTGTGGTTTTTTTAAAACTATATATGTTTTAGTTTTGTGAAAAACGAGAGGTCAAAGTGCAGATATCACCACAAGATCATCAATTGAATCTGTGCAAGACAAAAATATTTTGAGGTGTTTTGTTAAAATTTATTTAATAAATTAATAAAAAATTATTCTAGCATAAATTTGACATATATTAAAAATTTGCCAACACATTAATCTACTTGATGTATAAAAGAGTTGGAATGAAAAAATAAAAACGCATATAAATAATATTAATTAGTTAAAATTTTTATTCTAAAAATAAATTTTAAACTGAACACTAAAAACACAAAATATGCTAATTATACAACTAAAATAAGGCAAAAACTTGTGTGAGACAGTCTTACGGGTCGTATTTTGTGGGACGGGTCTCTTATTTGGGTCATCCATGAAAAAGTATTACTTTTTATTGTGAATATCGGTAGGGTTAACCCGTCTCACAGATAAAGATTTGTGTGACCGTCTCACAAGAGGACTACTCCTTAAATAAATACATAATTTGATAGAAAATGTGTCACCAAGGTATGCCAACTTACTCCCCTTCATTCTCCACTATAAATAGGTCTCATATGATGTATTTAATCACAAAAATATTTGAATTTAATAGGTTTTAGAGAGAAAATAGTGAATTGCAAAAATAATAAAAATACGGTAAAAATAGGAACAATTAACAAACCATCTCCAAAAATTAAAAAAATATACACAACCCATCCTCACTCCTTGCCTACTCAGAAACCAAAGTGTGTAAGAGGTGTATCAATATCAACAACAATTTTTTCTCAGAAAATTAAGAATCAAGAATAACAGTTTTTTGAATTTTACGGAAACTGTGTTTCAAGTAGCCAATTAAAGATCGATCTATCCCTTACTCTTGAACGATTTTTATTTCAGTTTTAAAATAAAAGTATTCAAAATATTTTCTAGTTTAAATATATGCAGACCAATCATCCTAAACGTATGTTTTCTAGTTTAAATATATGCAGACCAATCACCCTAACCATCATTGGAAGTACTGATTTTGGTCGTCTGAAACAAGCTTGACAACCATTCTTGTTTTTACAAATATGTTATTGATCTGTTCCGAATTTTTAAAAAATATTTAACATAAAAGTTGTAGGAAATTACAAGACGCATCTCCTATAAAAATTCCAGCCACACGTGGCGGTCGGAGCTCAGCCACACGTCGACTAGTTTTATTGGATTTATGATTTCTGACACTTCTGCAGTATTTTTAGTGGTTCTTGGGAAGTTTGGTGATTTTTGGACTTGTATTTTAAATAATATGAATTTTTGAAGCTTTAATCAAAACTACCTGATAAAAGTTTTGGAAATATAATTTTTAAAGGTTCCAACACCTTTTACCAATCCTGACAGATGTAAAAAAAATTCAAATTATATTTATAGAAAATTATCTGGGCTTGGGATTGAAATCAAGATGAAAAAGTAAGCTACTGAGGTGATCAGTTTCTCCCAAATTTCTTTGGTAGTTTTGCACATTTTTATCTTACTGAATGTGTTTTTATCCAGTGTTTTGTAGAAAATATCATTGGTAACATTATCCTATTTCGCCTTTCTTTTATCTTCAGCAGTCCACTCTTCACGTGGTTTCTCAATACGATGAGGTGCTCCGTCGGTTAGAGCAACAGCTGTATTTGCTTTCATAATTTTCATTGATCTGTTAGTTATGACGTACCACATATCATCATTCTATGCAGCTAAATTAGCTTGCGTTCTGAATTTTCAGTCATCGAATTTTTCTTTTAAAAACATATATTTTGTTGAAGGAAGATATGGTTATCAGATTTGAGTGTTTGGAAATATTCAAGGCAAGATCAACAGCTCTGATACCACTTGTTAGGATATGTTAATATGGGTAAGCTGTTAAGAAGGGAGTGTTGAATAAACACTTTCAGCTTTTTGATATCTTTTCATATGTAAATCAGTTTTTTGAGGAACTGCTTATGCAAATCTTGTATATCAATATCTATCAATTAACTAATAATAGTGCGGAAATAAGTTGAATGATCGATTGAATATTTTGGCTAGAGTACCGTGATAATTGAATAAACAGTAGATTTAAACACACGGATTTTTATGGATGTAAAAAGACTTCAAATGCTCCTACGTAACCCTTTCTATATCAAGGATATGTTTTTCACTAAAATATTTTGATTGATCACAACAAACTGTAATAATCCACTTAAGTTGGACTTATACAATGCCAAACTTAAACTCTTAGTTTTCAACAACTGTCAGTGGATAACTGAATATCTCTAATAAGTAGCCTGCATGCTACAAATAAATACAATGAAGTAAGAGAAAAATTTTGCGATTTATTAACTGAATAAACTTGAGAATGAATCGCAACTAATGGTTGTTCGTGGATAGTTCGTTCACTGGGTATCAACCTTCTTCAACTGAATCCATCAGCTATATTTAGTATTCGATTCCAACGATCACATTGAGTGCATTTAATGATTAATATCCATTGAATTGTCGTTTGATCTATGTAGATGACTTTTTCTGACAGAGGTATGATGTATCAAACTGTCCTGCTTCATATGTTCTACTTTTGTAAGGAATGTCAGTTTGTCTGCTGAGATTCAAATTTCAACTGATGACGTGACTAACAGATCTGTAGTCAAACCGGTCGACTGATCAGTTCAACTGGACTACATCAGTTCTAACTGATGTCTTATTTCAATTCGAACACTTCAGTTCAGTTAGGTCATTCTTGTTCGGTTTTGAGAAGGCTTAGATCTGATCTACAACCTGTTTCACAAACTTCAAATCATCAGTTTTAGGACTTATTTAAACTTATAAGAACTTTAGTCTATTTACTTCAGTTCTTAACTGTTTCAGTCCGAAAACTCTTCTTAGTCTTCCATATCAGTTACGAACTTCCAGTTGCATTAGTTGAGTTTAGTTCTTCTGTTCTTTTACCGTTTTATGTGTCAAACTCTGAAACTCATTAATTTCACCACAATATATTTAATATAAAATATAAAATAAAACTTAATAAAATATTAATTAATTAAAAATTTAATTAAATGAATGATTAAGTGTCACTAATTTAGCGGACATTGTGTCAATAATTTGATGAAAAATGTGTCACCAAAATAGGACAATATTTAGGTATGGGTACCTTACTCAACCCCTTCATTCTCCATTGTAAAAATGTCTCAATTGTTGTATTTCATAAAAAAAAAATCCTTTGAATTAACGAGTTTTAAAAAGTAAACCGTGAGCAAAAATTGTGAAAAATAAGGAGAAAATTAGAATATCATCTCCCAAAATTCCAAAATATTTACACAAATCTCATTTCCTACCCAAAAACCATATTGCAAAGGAACTGTATCATAGCAGGAACCAATTTTTCAAGAAAATCAAGAATCACGAAGAACAGTTTTTGGAAAATTCCAGAAACTTGTGTTTTAGGTAGCACTTCAAGCTTGATTTACCCCTTTTTCCTAAACGATTTTTATTTTGGTTTTAAAATAAAAAGAGTTCAAAATGTTTTCTATTTTAAGTATGTGCCGATCGATCATCCTAGCCATCAAATTATTGTTTTTGATTGTCTGAAACAAGTTGAAATCCATTCTTGCTTTTCCTAATCTGTTATTGATCTGTTCCGAATTTTGAAAAGTGTTCAACATAAAAGTTTTAGAAAATTACAAGACGCATCTCCTATAAAAATTCCGACCGCGCAAGGTGGCTGGAATTTGGCCTTGCACTGGAAAGGCCGTGTGTTACACACGCCGGCTAGTTTCATCAGATTTCCAATTTCTGACCTCTTATGAAGTATTTTTAGGCATTCTTGGAAGTTCGGTAATTCTTTGACTTGTATTCTAATTAATACAAATTTTTAAAGCTTGATTCAAAACTAACTGATACAATTTTTGCAGAAAAATTATTGTAACGATCCTTTACTTAAAATAATACTACTTTAAAATTTGTGGAAGAATAAATTTTTTTACTATATAATTAATTATAAACATAGCTCTTAAAATAAATTAATGATCACCATACATTTTAAAAATAAATTTAATAATAAAACTTCAACATTTGAATACCACAATCATCAAAATCCACAATTAATACGACTAGTTTAATTTGGGAAAAAAAAGTCTAACAAAACATAATAAATTTTAATGTGCTTGTCACCATCACTAATGAAATAAAATCTGAATAAATTGTTTAAATTGTGCATAAATAAAATGTCATGAACTGCAAGGTCCCCTGGTGTGCACTACCACTGGTCCAAGCCTGCTCACTGGTCACCACCTCATGTCTTTTCATTTAACTCATCTGCATCGATCAAGTCTAGTGAGTCTAAAGATTATGCATGCATAAACTGTGAATAACAAGTAATATGTAATAAAATTCATGCAATTTAAATATAGCACGCACATAGCATAATATGAGAATAAATATGTATAACGCTTTCTTGCATAAAATTTTATATAAAATAATATTTTCATGCTCGTCATACATAATCGTAATCGTAAATCATTTTGTGTAGAATTCTGTTCAACGCAAGTGGCCCATAACATAAATCATCTTATCAAACTAACCACAATATTGAGCCAAAAAGGATTAGTAAGGAGTCTCAAGCCAGAACAAGAAATGTGCTTTAGGGAAATTTGTTTTCCTAGTTGCATTTAACATGCCACTAATAGTACTTATAGATAAATCACATCGTTATCGAATTCATATGCAACTCTCGATATACCAGTGGTTGCAGATTCGATCGGGATATATGTGTTGAAAGAACCGTACTGTACGCTAACCATGACTTAAGTTTCTTCCATGCACTATCAGCGATACCTAGGAGATCATTAGACGATGCTACTAGACGCTCTTATCACGATCCGAGGGGTGCAATCAGAAATGAGTTCTAACATTCTTGATCAAGGAGTTGATGAAAAGAATGAGGCTAATTAGGATAATAACGAATAAGAATAAATGTTATTTTGAATCACATGGAGATGTGAACCCATGATTAGCTTCATCCCTGAACTATTGAGGGTCACACAAGTATCGGACTCTGTGTTTCTGTTGAGAAAGTCAAATTCAAGGAGTTGAATATGGCAACTAAATTTGGTGGAGATAAACAAGATGCTTATAAAAGAGTTTATAAGCTGATTCAATAGGATGTAAGAAATAGAAGTTAGCTTAATTGCTAATTAAGGAAGGAGAGTTGAATTATCTATTTTGGTGAAAGAGTTCACTAAACTGGCGGTTGCCCAATATGGTAAGTGAAAATTTTAATTTTCGATTTTCATTATATGAACAAGACTTGTGTCCTTGATTCATCTGCGTTGTCGTATCGTCGATCGAGGTGATAATGAGTTCGGAATCATTTATTTAGTGAATTAAGAATTTATTGATTGAATGATTATACTAGTAGTGATGACTACTAATATGTACAAATTCTCATAAAATGTTTTAGAGAGGTCTAGAATTAATTAACTAATAAGTTAAATATATAAATTAAATAATGATTATTTAATTTAATTAATATTCTATGCATGTGTTAATTGTGCATTTATTAATGTGTTAATATTTATATATACATTTTATATGGAGATATAAAGATATAATTATATATATATATTATTAACATATATATATATTATAAAAAGTTGATAAATACATGATATAACAATAATAATAATAATAATATGAGAATTTTGTATAATGAAATAATAGAGTTCTGGTGAGACAAGGATTAGGAATCCTTGCGGGAGAGAGAATTCTCATGAGATCAAGAATCGTGCTCTATAAATATATCATAAGGGGATATAATACAGAAGAGAATTTTTGCACACGAAATACTCCCTCCTCTCCACATAACCTCTTGGCCATCACCTAAATATCGGAGTGAAAATTTCGGCCCCTTGTTTCCTTGGAGGAAAATATTTCGGCCGTGTCTTCCACAGTGCCGTCGCCGCTGCACAAACTCCGGATTTTGAAAATTAAAACGTCAAAGTCTCAACGCACAATCGTTTGGTTTTCTAGTGCAATCCAAGCAAGGAACGTAGTCTCCAATAATGGACCAGACTTGACGATCAACCGGAGGAAGATCCGTTAGTAGAGATTTACAAGAAAGACTATCTCCGCTTAAAATTTTAAATAGTTTGGAACCAGCATTATATGCACGCAAGTATAACATACTAATACCCTATGAATGGTTTAATAAACATACGACGTCCAAGGACTATTTCGAATGTCGAAACAAAATTTTTAAACTTCCGCTATAATTTAGGTACAAAGAAAAAATGTCTCAATAGGTGTGAAGAAAGAAGGAACAAAGAAACCCTTCTTCAGACCCGCCGAAGACGACTCCAAACCTCTGCTTCAGGATCCTGTTAGTACAACACCCACCAACACACACACTTGTCCATTTGGTTTCGTGATTTTGGTTTGGAATTGTTTATGCTTCGATTTGGGTTTTGTTGTGTGACCCGTAGATTTTGTGATCCGAGCAGATTGAGACACAGGAAGCTGTGCTGCGGCTGCCTCGTTTGCGGGATAGTTTCAAGTCCAAATCCCAGGCCCCGTGAGTTATCTTACTGGTTCTCCATCTTATCTTTGTGTTGTTTTGTTTGCCCACTCATTTTTCTTTATTTTGCTGCTTTTACTTATTGTATTGCATGAATATTTTGTTGCTTCCACAATACATTTTTTTTTAATTTTAAAAGTGTTTGATTTGTTAGGATATTCTACAAGATTATAGAAAAAGATTTTATCTAAATAAGTTATGCATAAGATTTAGTTGTATGGTATATAATAATCATGGGATAAGTGCTATTTATTAGTTTTAGAATCCATCATCAGGATGNTTGTGTAGGTTTTATTTGTTAATATAAATTTAAAAGCTATAATTATAATGAATATAGTATTTGTTATATTTTTTTTATATCCGTACTTAAATACTTAGTATTTTAAGTTGACACTTTGTTTAAAAAAGTGGAAAATATGAAGAAAAAAAAATTTATAAAAGTAAAAATAGTTAGAAAAAAGATTAAATTAGGGTTCAAATAGAAAAAGTTTAATAACATTTTGTAAATTGAATATAATATTTTTTTATCTTAAAATATAACGAAAGATCTACTTCATAAATATGTCATATATATTCGAAAATAGAGTATACGTATTTTGGTATTGGTTGTAAGAGTG
Source organism: Primulina huaijiensis (assembly GCF_012295235.1). Taxonomy (NCBI): domain Eukaryota; kingdom Viridiplantae; phylum Streptophyta; class Magnoliopsida; order Lamiales; family Gesneriaceae; genus Primulina; species Primulina huaijiensis. Next base: position 17,054,234 of record NC_133319.1, read on the forward strand.
TTACATTTAATGATGTTGGTGGTGGCAATAAATATATGAATGTGGTAACTTTAATTTAAATATAAACAGTAACATGAGTCATTAAATAATTGATATAGCACAAAAAATTTTAGGGTAATCAAAGAAATTTGAAAAAATATTAATGTAAAAAGGATTTCAATATGTTTTTTTTTTTTGAGAATTTAGTTGACTTATATATGAATTTTGTAACTTAGGGTTTTTTTATAACATATAAACATACCAGTTAATATTAATTAATAAGACAATTGAAGAAAAAATAATGATGATGGCTTAATAAAAGAAATTAAATTGTATGAGTAAAAATTGTTTGGAACTCGTATTAATATAAAGTTTATAATACGTTTACGCACATGTACATGGTTGTTTTGATGGAGTTCGTTGGTTTTTATGATTGTCTTTATGTCTATTGCATAGTTTAATAGGAACAATAGTTTTGATTCCATCTTAGGTGCTTATTAAGACAATGTCCCATATTGGGTTGGAGTAAAATATTCTTATTAGTTTGGCCACATCTTTTTGAAATAGATAGTTATATTGATAGTGTTCACATCAAATACATGTATAGTAAGGATTTTTTTCTATTGAATTTGGTTCATATACTGAATTTGTAGTTAGCAAAGGATGGATAATAAATAATTATAACATAACAAGAATGTTAAACTTTAGATAATTAAGCATATAAGTATGTATGTGGTAAGATAAATTAGAAACAAAAGTCGTTTTGAAGATTACATGCACTAAAGTTGGACATGTTTGTGTGCAATAGATGTTAAGGGCTAAAAGTTTTAATTTCATATTTAAAGTACCATTATTTTAGCTTTAGTTAGCTGAGATTCTTTTATTTTTTCTCAAAACGACAACAAATGTAGGCATCACACCATATTTTGTAAAGTAACATAACCAAATTATAAATCACATAAAATTTACATTATGTTTTCCAAAAGTTGAAACCCAAAAAGTACAAAATGAGTTGTTCTGTATTCATCGTTATAAGCATAGGTGAACCTTTGTGGATAACTGTTGATTTGAACTGAGGAAAAAAGCCAAATACCATAAATAAAAAAAAGCAAACGTATAGTATTTGATGCGTCACCAAATATAAGAATTTAAGCCATTGTAAAGAGCATCGATGAAAAATTCAATAATATAACTTCAATTCATTGCAAGTCAACAGCTAACACAAAGAAAACAATTCACAACATTTAGCTTTTTTATTCTAATCAATTAGCAGAAATTAATGCTTGCAGCTGAGTATATGAATGTCAAAACATATGGATCCAGTACACAATATACTAAATATTATTGCCCACATTTGAAAAGAAAATGGTGGTTGTTTTGGCAGCTGAGTAATTCTTTGGAAAAAAAGCGGGACAATGCTGATTCGAAGCTTGAAAATTTAAATTTTTTTTTTTCAAGTTTGGTCTGAATCAGGGCCTGGGTTCAAGTTCTGCTCGAAAAATTCGAAAATGCTTGCGAGCTACTCGAACCATTGCTCGAAAGTGGGATTTGAACCGTCCCAATAATGATTGATGTACATTTTTCACTAATCATGTATAAGTTTTAGAAATGATGACTCTATGATGGCTGGTTACATATATTCGCTGCCATTTTTTCAGCTTGATATGATATCCATTAATGGACAAGAAAATATAAGAGCTTCATTGACTCCATATGAAATGTGGCATAATTCCCAAAAGGTATTCTCTTACATATATATAACAATATTTAAATATAAATACATGAAAAACTATTTTTTTGGTCATGTATATTTGGCTTGTTGAAATTATGATTCTATGTATTGTCACATTTCATTTTCATTTGCTATAGTTTTTTTGTTTTTGCAATTTTAGTCTATTTTCGAGTTGACGCTGACGTGACACCAATGTAATGATAATGTGTCGCTGACGTGTATGTGTGGTGCTTTTCCTTTTCTTCCGCCATGCTAAATACAGTGCTTATAGGCGAAGACTTTATTGAATATGAGATGGCATAGCCATGGCTGAAGTGTGCTATTTGTAAGTGTGAAATTATATGTTCCGTCGGCTTTGGAAATTTATGAAGGTATGAATTGGCCCCTGATCAGATTCCTCCACTAATAAATATTTTCAAGTGTCGTGGAGAGCATGGCATCCATAATGGATGAATTAATTGGGGAGGTTGATTTTCTATTCTTCACGAACTAATTGATCAATCAATTAAAAAAAAATCCAATAATCCAAAGTCCGTAGACAAATTATTATCATCCAAAAAAAAATTTTACTCGATCTCCTAAACTTATCTATATATATATATATATATAGATCTTTTTCATTTCTTCATAAATTTTCACAAAAAATGACTTTCTTGCAAAATTTGTTCTATAAAAAAAATTATAATAATATACCAATTAGTTCTGTCTGGATTATTAATTAGTAATAAACGAATTCACCAAACAATTATTGTCTGATTAGCAACTTGCTCACATAAATGATAAAAAAATTATACATCGGGACAATTGCTACGTTTTCTACACAATTGAAACAATAAAAATATACTCTGAAATAATTCATTAAAATTAATCTAATTCTTAGAACATGCCATTTGCTGTAAAGTAAAGGTTCTTGAGGAGGTTAACACATAAGAAGCTTACAAATGCCAAGAAAGGAGTACGCCACGCAATAGAGTTAAGCCCGAGAAACTGCAACAAGAAGGGAGCAGACAACACAACAAGCAAACTTCTTTTGCTGGACTTTGCTGTGTGCAATGATGGGAAGACAAATGCCGAGGCTCCAAAACAATGGAATAAATCACCATTTTTTTAACATACAGTGAGAGATCCTTGGTTTTAGATTGAATGATCAGGTGGAAAATTGAATTAATGTGCAACATAGTAAGCAAGAAAATTTCTTGAACTCGTTACAACTTCAAATCGTCAAGCACACTCTGAGAAACATGGGAGAGAAAAGATGCTAACCTCCACTGTGATCCAAAATGTTAAAGCCGTCAAAACTGGAAGAATAAACAAGCTATCAGAAGTTGTCAAATCGGTAAACCATAATGCTCCTCCCTATTTAAACGATGGAACATTTTTCGTCAATTTTCTAATCTGCACATAGATACTGTCAAATGGTAAATAAGTTTTTATATATCTATATAGGGACAGTGAAATGGAAAGGGGACAGCATCATCTGTGCTATGGAGCATAAATAATGTCATCTTACAGCAAAGAAGAAACTGCAAAAGTTGGGACCGGAAATAAATAGTCCTTTTAAAGGGGTGAATGGAGTAACACCATACCTGCAAAGCAAAAAGTGAAATTAATTATAAGAATTAAATCTTTATCGTGCATTGCTAATTTATTCATTTAAGAATGTTTAATTTCGCAAAGAATTATTTTTTTGATATTTCGACGAAAATTCAGCTAACAAAAACGAGGGGACTTAGGAAAGAATTGACGAGGGAAAAAAATTCAGCGTGAGCCCCAATTTGAACTCCAAAGAGTATAAGGATCCGAGGTTTTTGCTAAGATATGCAAAGAAGCCGTTGTTTTTTGAAGAGATTATGCTCCCCTCCTGCAAATCAATGTACTTACTATCCAATTGATCGTGTTTCATCATAGAGAATCTGAAATTCAGATGGGCAACAAAATTAAAACAGTAGAAGCTTACCAATGGCAAGAAGGGGGAAAGGCACGCAACAGAGGTAAAACCGAGAAATTGGAAGAAGAAGGACGCTGAAAACAGAAAACAAGAACAAAAACAAGAACAAACCCAAGATTTTAAGATAAGCTAAAAAAAGGTGGGAAGAAATTAAACACAGTAGAAGCTTACCAATTCCAAGAAGGGATAAACCAACGCTGCAGAGGTGCCACCGAGAAGCTGGAAGAAAAAAGGACACGAACAACATACCAATGAAATCTTATGTTGGGCTTTGATCGCTGCAATGGGAGGAAGACAAAATACAAGGTGACAAAGAAAGACGAGGGAAACGAAGAGACGAAGAAACTCAGCGCGACCAGTAGCTCCATGGTGCGGTGGAGAGAAGAGCACATCCCATGTGGTTCTGTCCCTTGGCTGTGGTGTGGTGGAAGGCAAATTATTTGACACGTATAAGGTTTTAACCTGCAACGGGGAAGAAACTGGCCAATTCTCACTTATTCCCACTTTAACAGTGTGTTTGTCAACCAAGATTTGAGAGGATTTCATGGGATTTGGATTTCAAAATCCTATTTTTACTGTTTGGCAAGGTGATTCAAAAAAAGAATTCGGATTTGTTTAGAATTTAATGGGATTTAATGGGATTTCAATGAGTATATCCAAATCCCATCAAATTTGATAAGATTTGGTGGGATTTGGATTTTAAAAACAGACAATTACTTTTTTATCCAAATCCCATCAAATTTAATGAGATTTATAAGGGTAGCTTAGTAAAATTTTAAAATTCCAAATTCGAATTCATTTTTCTCCCAACAAGAAATGTATTTGTAAATACCATTTTTTAATTNATTAAGAATAATATTAAGAAGTTGAACGGGCCGAACAATTTTTATATTTCTACTTCAACATAAATTAAAAATAATATTAAGATGTTGAACGGGCCGAACCATTTTTATATTTCTACTTCATAATTTCCAGCTTCCTTTAGAAATTCAAAACTTTAATTTCCTTCATTAAATATCCAAATTCATTTTAGTTACTAGTTATTTTAGAAAATATTGATTTTAATTATTCCAAGCGTTTGAAACTTTTTAAAAGTCAAGTTTCGATGTAATCACCGGCGGAGCCATGTGTTGCTCACGTTCGCGTCACTTGTTTTTTTCCTATATTTTTTATACACAAAATTTTGTCTTATTTTTCGGTAGTCCGAAGCTCCATTTGTCAATATTATCTCAACCATAATTTAGAAAATTCTAGCCGAGTAGAAATAAAAACATGGCTTCGTCACTAGATGTAATTAACTGCATTCATTTAGTTTTTAATACTTGACACGTAAATCAATTTTAATTGGTCCAACCAAATGCAAACACTATTATTTAAGGCTCTTCAAACAGTTTAGTAGTTCTCTAGTATGCGACGCACTGTGATTCAAACTTTGAACTCATTATTTGAGCCACCCTTCTAGAAGAAGATGGGCTGGGACTGACCACGCGTGGAACATGCGCTTTAATAAATAACTATTGGTATTAAAAAGGTCGGCCTCCAAATACCTCAGACGTCAGGAAGTTCAAACAAGAACGCCACCTCACGCCTTTTCCTGTCATTTTCTTCACCTATTTACCATTCTTCCCAGCATATATATATATATATATATATATGTATGTATTTCCGTGTGATTTGTTCCTTTTTCAATCATATACCTAAATTCAAACCAGAAGAGAAAAAGTATACGACAATTATAACAATGATGGATGGGGGGAGAGTTTTATTCGATGCATCGGCTTACATTTTTTTCGAGGGGTGCGGAGACTCCGAGATCGAGTGTTTTGACCGCACAATTGCAGGATCATTTGAGGTCGAATCTGATTCCGGCGCGGCGGAGGATGATGCGCAGTCGTGCAGCTACGAATCGTTATCTGTCAGCTCCATAGAGCATGAGGTTGATGGAGATTATCGATTTTGCGCAGCGGATTTTATTCGTTTTGGAGAGGATGAATATCAGGTGGACGAGGAAGTTAGTCAAGCAGATATTAGAGATGAAGAGGACGACGTAGTTGATCAATACTGCGGCAGATCTATGGCAGCGGCAAAACGTGAAGGCTCGCCGGAGGCGGCGGCGAAGGAGAAGATCGAGAAATCGAACGACCGCGACGATTGGATGATGAGCGAGCAGGAAAGGGGTCGATTATTCTGGGAGAACTGTTTGGCATCGTAGGAATTTTGAAGGTTTTTTTATTTTTATTTTTTCAACCAGAAACCAAATACTCATTATATGAGTCGATTTGTAAATTAATAAAATGATATTTTTTATGAATTAAATCGGACTTTAAATTATTTGGCCATTATTTTATAATTTATGGATATGACTAATTATTATAACTAGTCTATATAATTATTGAAAATTTTATATTAATATTATTGATGACATTTATTATTATTAAAATTAGTATTAATATTTTAGTTGTTAGGATAATTGTCATAATAAATACATAATTATATCATTACCAAATTTGAATTACTCTATATATTATTAATTAATATTTCTAGTTATTATCTTTATTATATATAATAGTTGAGCTTATTAGGGGATTTTTTTATATATAATAGTTGAGCTTATTAGGGGATTTTTTTTCCGCAATTGCCCTTATTTCATATAGATATGTAAAAGTCAGTGTTTTTATAACCGGACCGTTAATCGAACCGGTCAAGCCTTAAAAAATGGTTCAACCGGTTCAACCGGACGGTCGAACCGGATCAATAAAATTAATATTTTATTTATTTTATATAATAAATAAAATAGTAAAATATTGATTATTTATGTTTTTATAGTTTTTACTTAATTTTTAAGATGAAAATTACAACAAATATCCAAATAAACATCACTTTTCAAATTCAAAAATCCAAATTACACCTAACATGTAACCAAATAGTGATGACCAAGTTTAAGTGCCCAAGAAAACATCAAGTTTAATTATACAAAAAAGTAGCAAACATCAAGTTTCTTATACAAAAAAGTATCAAACATCCAGTTTCAACTTTCAAGTTGCATCCTTTGATGCCCACACCGCATCCAATTCTTGAAGTGTTCTTTCGTAGTCATTATCATCTTCATCCCCACCATCCAAAAGTTCTTCCAAGTCCAAAGAAGGTGTTTCTTGCATTTCACCAACACCTTTATCTAAATATTTTTTAAAAAATTAAAATAATACATGTTTAGCAAACAGAAAGCAAAAATTTGTTAAAAAATTTTTCCGGTTTTTCTGGTTTAACCGGGTTTTAACCGGTTTTTCCGGGTTTTAACCGGTTTTTTCCGGTTAAACCTGTTTTCCGGGTTTTTACTTATCTCCGGACCGGTCTCGAGGCCGGTTCGCGGTTGAACCGGTCCGACCGGCCGGTCCGGTCCTGTTTGGAGAACATTGTGTAAAAGTATATATCAATAATTTTAATTTTTTCCATTTTCAAAAATTACTGATATATACATTTGGCAACTTGTAGCGTGATGCCAATAAAATTCCTTCTTGACTGCCATTACTTCAGCCATGTGAGTTTTGAGGACATCTTCTGTCACGTCTCGAGATTTGAACTAACGCGTTGACATCTACTTTATTTAATAATCATATAATCGTAAAAAAACAAGTCCCGCATTACAATATAAATCAAAATCAATTTATTTCATAAATGACTCGTCTTTACAACAATAATTTCAAAACGAAAACAAAATTACGGATGCCAAAATAACTTTGAAACAACATAACTAAATAAATTCTTAAATTTAAACATCTTCTTCATCATCAAAAAAAAATATATTTTGCTCATCTTCTTCTAACTGATATTCATTTTTATATGGGGAAGAAGAGTAAGGAGTTTGATAAAACACTCAGCAAGTAGGAGACGATCAATTCTAATGAATACTAATACATAAATTTTTTAATGTCAAGATTATAAATACAAGACATATCATAACAAATCACAAACATATAACACCGATATTTCTGTTGGGACATCGAATTCTCACATCTTAGACGCAGCGGAAGTTTAAAATTTCGTTTCGACATTCGAAACATTCCTTGGGCATCGTATGTTTAAGACCATTCATAAGGAGTTTAGAATTATATCTTCGCGTATAAAACGCTAGACTCCAAACTATTCTGGGTTTAAAGCAGAGATAATCCTTCTTGTAAATACCTACGAACGGAACTTCAATTTTGATCTTCTAATCAGGTCTACGATCGAATACTGTCTTCATCGCTTGGATTGCACTAGAAATCGCAAGCGATTTGTGCGTTGAGCCTATAGCCTCCGAATTTCCAAAATATAAAGACGTTGCAGTGACGACGACGCGGTGGTGGATGAAACAAGTTGGCCGAAATTTTCCAATAAAAATTTCAAGGTGGCCGAGACTTGCTTCAAGGAAGGAGAGGAGAATTTGTTGTGTATTTTGTGTGCTTGAGTTGTGTGTAAGATTTTTCATGTTTATTTTGTGTGACCCCTCATGGTATATTTATAGAGTGAGATTTCTGATCCAATCAGGAGGCACACTCCACAAAGACTCTAGTCCTTGTGGTACTAGGACTATATATTTCATTATAATAAATTCTCATATTATTAATATATAATGTATTTATCAACTTTTGGTAATACATGATATAATAATACCATATATACACATATTTTATATCACCATATAAAATGTATGTATATATATATATATTAATTAAATTAAATAACCATTATTTAATTTATATAATTAACTCATTGAGTAATTTAATTTTATACTCTTCTAAAATTATAAGGTCCAAAATGTGATAATGTAATCCAACTGCATGCAAATCTAAGACAATAGTAAATGTATAATTAAATTAATTAAATGTGATAAGCATGTTTATATGTTTAAAGTGGGGCTTTTTATTAGAAGGCATAAATCATGGTTTTCAAGGGTTATTCGAGACACGATCGAAGAACGGAGACCGGAGACTGTAAAAGAAAAATATTTTTATTAAATAATTATTTTTAATTATTTAATATACGGTATAATTATTGTGTAAAATTTGAAAATAGTGTCTTTTATTATGTTTTTACATGTCGAGTCATATTTTAAACCGGTAATCGATTTTTTACTATAATAAGGATTTTTTGGAAGCTCGGTTAATATTTTCAAAAACTTTCCTAAACGAGATATTTTTTGTAAGGTCAAAAATACGATAACGTAATTCAACTGTATGCAAAATCTGGTCTCAGCTTCCCTGCAGGAATCTGATGCTCTACCTTGACATGCTGACACGTCAAATGCTCGGAAACGAAACGCATAATATCCCGCTTCATGCCCGGCCACCAATAAAGAGACTGAAGATCTTTATAAATCTTCATACTCCCTGGATGGATGGAGTACGGAGTGCTGTGGGCCTCGCTCAAGATATCTGCTCTTAGGAAATCACTTCTAGGAACCCATAGTCGGTCCTCTCTATCTGACTAGGCCATCCACAACTGTATACAACCTCCGGCCATTAGCCTCAACCCTCTGTCTCCACTTCTGCAACTGCTCGTCAAAAGTCTGCTTTGCTCAGATCTTGTCCCTCAGTGTCGACTGTACTGTCAGGATAGAAAGACTTGGGGTGCTGCCTCTGGCATAAACTGCAAGCTTAAACCGCTAAATCTCTGCCTGCATCGGTCTCTGTACTGACAACTGAGTGACTATTGCAGTCTTCCTGCTCAGGGCATCTGTAACTACATTGCTTACCGAGATTAGGGCTGGGAAAATATACCGAAATATCGAAATACCGAAATACCGTACCGAAAAAATACCGAAATTACCGAAAAAATCGATATACCGAAAATTTTAAATTTTCGGTATCGATATCTGTACTTAATTATTTTTTTTCGGTATTTCGTTATATAACGAAATACCGAAAATAATTTTTTTATTATTTTTTTTAAAATTTAAGTTCAGTATACCGAAAAAATGTCGGTATACCGATAATATTTTCGGTATACCGACAAAATTTGCGGTGTCGGTACGGTATCCGGTATGAACTTTTTCATATCGAAAATTCGGTATACCGAATATGCGGTATACCGAATTTCCGGTACCGGTATCGTATGAAAAAATTCCATACCGATATTTACGGTATGGTATACGGTACCGTAGTTCGGTACGATATACCGTACCGTACCCACCCCTAACCAGGATGGTAGCTAATGTCGCAGTCATAATCCTTAACTAACTCTAGCCATCTTCGCTGTCTCATGTTCAGCTCTTTCTGTGTGAAGAAGTACTTCAGGCTCTTGTGATCAGTGAAAATCCTGCATTTCTCTCCATACAGATAATGTCTCCAAATTTTCAAGGCGAATACTACTGCCTCTAGCTCAAGGTCGTGAGTCGGATAATTCTGCTCATGGACCTTCAACTGTCGGGACACATAAGCTATAACTCTGTCATGCTGCATCAACACTGCGCCCAAACCGAGCTTCGAAGCATCTGTATATATCACAAACTCTTCTTGTCCTGATGGTATAGCTAGAACTGGTGCCGTGATCAGCACCTGTTTCAATTTTCAAAACTCTCCTGGCACTCCGGTCCCCAAATAAACTTGGGATTTTTCTTTGTCAAGGCGGTCATAGGCACCACAATAGAAGAGAAGCCCTGAATACACTTCCTGTAATATCCAGCCAATCCCAAGAAGCTACGGATCTTTGTCACGCTCTTAGGCACTAGCCAATCTCTGACCGCCTCAACTTTACTGGGGTCGACCTCTATACCATCCCGAGATACAATGTGGCCCAAGAATGCCACTCTGTCTAGCCAGAACTTGCACTTACTGAACTTGGCATACAGCCGTCTGTATTGTAAGGTCAGCAGTACGGTCCTCAGATGGTGACTGTGCTCCTCTCTGCTCCTCGAGTAGATCAGGATGTCGTCTATGAAAACTATGACAAACTGATCCAGATATGGCTGAAACAAGCGATTCATGAGATCCATGAAGATCGCCGGCACGTTCGTCAAACCGAAGGGCATCACCATAAACTCATAGTAACCATAACGCGTCCTGAATTCCGTCTTATGCAAGTTCGACTCTCTTACTGTCAGATGATGGTATCCATAACACGTCCTGAAATCCTCTTATCTAGCAAATCCTGTATCTGATCCTTCAGTTCTTTCATCTCTGCAGGTGCTAGAGGATAAGGTATCTTAGATATAGGCACGGTACCTAGCATGAGCTCTATAGAAAAGTCCACCTCCCTGTCTGGTGGAATGCCTGAAACATCGTCAGGGAAAACACTTGAGAAATCTCTGACTACTTCGACCTCCTCTAGCCCCTGACTGACTAGCTCTAACACTGTCACAATACTGGCCAAAAATACCTGGCAGCCTCTCCTCATGAGCTTCCTTGCACAGATGCAAGAAATGATGTGTGGTATATGCTGGTGTCTGGCTGCCTCAGATACAAATGGCTTACCGCTGGACGGTCGGACAGATATTGACCTCCGTCGAAAATCTATGATAGCTTCGCTCAAAGAAAGACAGTCCGTACCCAAAATGATGTCAAACTCCGGCAACGGTAGCACGATCAAATCTTCCCGCACTGCATTCTTCTGTAACCGAAGCTCCAATCTCTTCACTATCTGTGAGGTAAACATCTGATCCCCGGATGGAATCGATACTCTGAATCCTGAACCCATAGCCAATGGTATGATTCCTAGTCGCTTGACGAAAGATTCGGATATAAACGAATGTAAAGCTCCGAAATCTAGCAATGCATGCGTGGCTACACCTGAAATATATATCTTTCCTGCGACAAAACATACCATCAGATCTGTTCGCGTTGAAACATACGAAATTTCCTACCAGAAATTAACCCAAATTCTTTAAAAATTATTGATTTAACCCAAGTGTTCCTCGAATGTTTCATATTGAATCCTCAAAATTTTTGGAAACTAAAATTTGGCCCTTAAAGTTTTCGAAAATTACATTTTGGCCATACTATTTCCCAAAATTTGCATTTTTGACCCCAAGAAATTTTCGAATTTAGTCCCAAATAATTCCTTAAAATTTTTGAAATCTAATAAGTTGATCCCTCAAAAATTCAAAAATTCGACAACAACCCTTAAAATTTCGATTTTTGTGCAATTAAGTCCTTAAAATTCCTAACTTGGTTGTGACTAATACGAATACGTTAATATGATGATATGTAAGGCCAAGGTTCAGTGGATGGGTAATATTGTTGCTGATGTCTCCGTCGTCGGGTACCGCAGTTAACGTAGATGGATCCATCGCATAATACGATGATACGAAAGTCACAGCTAATGAACGAAATTCAAATTTAAAAAACGAACACATATATGTTGATATGTTGAGTTATGTTATGAAAATGTTTATGCTTTAACAGGTCATGATTATGCATACAATTTTATAGATAATGAAAATTATTTTTATTACAGTACTTTTTATTGTTGCCTATTATGTATATGTATTTGCCATAACGTTACAGGTGTGTTGAGTCTTTAGACTCACTAGGTATGAATGATGCAGGTGAGTATGTTGATCAAGAGATTGGAGGTGCCGAAGACTTGAGTAGGCTGAGCTGAGAGCGCACTGGATAACCGGAGGACCTTGCGTTTTTCCACAAAATATGTTTATGAGACATGTGTTTAAGAAATGAGGTTAAATGTTTTTGAATCTTGGTTTACGTTGCTGATTCATCAGACTTTTGTTATCAGTTCGATTTTCTCTTTTAAATCAGTAGACTAGGAGATTGATTTTATTTTAAAGATTTAACTAATTGCAGTTATTGTTATTCCGAGGTTGGATGACCTTTTAAAAGCCTGATTAACTTATTTAAATGTTTTTGAGTGTGTGTTTATTTTCCACCAAAGCTTTTAAAAAAAATGTTTAGTAGAATTTAAAACGAGTAAACGTTTCAGAAAATAAGTTTGCTTGTATAAAATCATACAATTTTTTAGTAGAATATTAAAACTAGATAAGTGTGTGTATTTTCCGCCAAACTTCTTAATATTAGCATACAATTTTTCAGCTCTAATTGTTAATAGTACAAGTTTTATGTGTTCAACATGCTTATCTAGTTTTTTGTTATACACTAGGATGTCATCAAAGTATAGCACAACAAAGTTTTCTTGTTCATCAACCTCATAAAATTTTTAGGAGTGTTAGTTAAGCTAAAAGGCATGACCATCCACTCATAGAACTCGTCTATAAGCTTTAGCAGCTCGCATAAACAACGCAATTCCACCTACCTTGGATTTTGGCCCTAACTTGATGTTTTGTCCAAGATGTCACATGCAATGCCAATGTTGTGCTTGCTTCTATACAGAGGAAAGACCATTGATGATTTCTTTATGTCTTTCAAAAATAAAAAATATCTCAACATCATCAGTGATGTGATTCTTCCAACAAAACAAGCAAACACGATCTAAAACGAAAACTACACCCTCGATTCAATGAATAAAGAACCGCTGTGTGGCCCGATCTTTTGAAACAAGTAATTGGTTGTGATATTCATCCCTAAACTATGAAAAAGCTTAGTAAAAAATAATCACGATATGAAACAATCGAAATACAAGTGAACCTTCAAAGAAATCGTCTTTGACAATCCACGTGAATACAATCGAAAAATACCACAAAGATTGAATACTTGATAAGTTTGATTTTGATGAACAAAACAAAAGGCTTTAGAATATGAGAGAAAATTAACAAAATTTGATAAAATTCTTCAGTATCCCATAATGTAATGTTACAAGGTATATTTAATCAAAACATGGGAAAATATCTTTCAAAACTAGAAAGTTTTGTTTCCATAATTAATTCCGCGTCAAAAAGAAGGTCACCTTCTTCCGCTATAATCCACCTTCTGGGTTCCTGAAATGAAGTCTTAATGAAAACCTGAGCAGGAGTGAGGAGGGAACCTCCATTAGTTCCTGCCTATAGGTAGCTTGTAGTTCCGAGTTTCTGAAGATCTGTTTAAGGAGTGCACGCTGGGGCGCGCAGAAATCCTTGCTGGGGTTCATTGGGGCATGCCTCTCTCATCCTGGTGCGCTGGGGTGGGTGGGCGAGGGGAAAAGCGCGTTGTGGCTCGCCTGTCTCAACTTGGATGCTTTCTTTTTTGTCCTTCATCTCTTGAATGACATTATTATGGCCCAAACTTGATTGATATGCTTTTGGCAGTTTGCCATAAAACCTTAAAGAGTTTCGTTGAAATTCTTGCTCCATCCCCTCGTAATTGTTCATGACGGAAACTCCAACAGATCCCATGCTGCTTTCTTAGGAGCATCATTGATCGCATCCGTGATCGCATCAATCAAATATCAATTCATGTAGCTTTTAAAAAAACCAAGTCCAAGATGCTTTGCATTATGAATCAACAACTGCCCAGGCAATAGGATACTGGTGGTGGTTTCCATATTGTGTTGTGGCTATCAATAAAACACCTTTATATTTGTCTATCAAATATGTACCATAAAGTGATATCACTTTTCTCAAATATCTAAATCCTGCAATACACGCATGGTAGGTCAAGAAAGATGAAAAAAAGTATATTTGAAGCTGCTATCTTCCTTGACCTTCAAATGTGTTGTTGATCCTGGATTTACTTGTTCAATCATATACAGATATGTAGGACGCTATTTGAAACTTTAGAAAAGATCTCCCCTCAGTTAATTTATGGAAACATGCTTCCCCTTCCAAGATTTAAGTAGCTAATATTGACGCTCTTATTTTGTATCATTGTTGTACTGATTTCAAGGCGAGCATTTTTTGTTGTCCTTCGAAATTTTCCACTAACATATCTGCCACTAGAGCTGCACTTGCTTTTCGAACCGAAAAACATGATGATCCTTTTTTTGTGCTACACACACCTTCCAACTGCAGTTGTCATCTACACATCTTACTGAATAAAGAATTGTCGAACCAAAAACCGTGATGATGTGTATCACCAAACAATAGATAGGTCAACAGACACTTTTCACTTCTTAAATATGTCGAACCAAGAATATGATCACAAATATGTGTTGAGTAACTGAATTTTAATTTGAGCTCACTTTTGTTCAAACCACAATTCGCGTATACTTGATCTTTCACATTGACATAGTTATTTCAGCATCATCAAAATTTATGGCTCCATATCAACCATTCAACTCTACGATGTTCAAGAACGTCCAGGACGTTCTTTGGAAATTCTGAAGCAATAGTACATTAAAAGTTGACCGTTTTAGTTTTTTTTCACCTTTGGTCTTATTCTTAAATCAATATAATATTAAAATTCAAGAACGTCCATGACTATAGCCTCACTACTTATTTTTTTTTTTTTAAAAAAAATGATGGCATGAACAATAGTTGCAGATGCTGGCAAGTCACATGCTCTTACAACTCCTAGTTTTTTACATGGTTTGTAGAAAAATGAACAAAAATAATATAAATAATCAAAGTAAACAAATAACAGAAATTATATATACAATCGTAATCAAGGATAAGCGAATGATGTCGTATTGTTTTTCTTTTTTTGGATATGAAAGATATCCAGAAGAAAGAAGAAGAAATAAAATAATCCAGAATACGAAAAAAAAATTGAAAAAAAAGAATAGGAGAGGGAGGCTCCTAAAACTGTGACAGGTTTAGAAGGGAAAATCAATATTTTAGATTAGAATAAATGAGTAATTAGGTTAGATTAATTTGGTTTGATCAATGTAAGGGTAATTTTGACCGAATTTATGATGAAACTTTAAATGAAGGTTAGTTTATAAATTAAAATGGTTAGGTAAAAAAATTTGAGCCATTATCGTGATATTTAGGAAAATGGATCTGATTAACAAAATTTTTTTTAAAAATAAACTGCAGAGGAACTTTTTTAATAATAATGATTATGAGTAGATCTCTTGTGAGACGGTCTTACGAATCTTTATCTGTGAGACAGGTCAACCCTACCGATATTCACAATAAAAAGTAATACTCTTAGCATAAAAAGTAATACTTTTTCATGGATGACTCAAATAAGAGATCCGTCTCACAAAATACGACCCGTGAGAACGTCTCACACAAGTTTTTGTCAATGAATATTAGGATTAGAAATAGAAATACCAGGCTTATATTTTAAGTTAACCCTCAAAATTTTGGGTCAATTTCAATTCAAGTGATACGGTTCTAATTTGAAATGAATTGGGCCTTAACTTAAAAGCCTAATTTGAATTGAGTTGGGCCTGAACTTAAAAGCCTAATTTGAGATGAATGGGCCTTTATTTTTGCTCGCCACTTTCTAAACATCACAAAACCCTAACGAGGGATTAACTTCTGCAAATCCACCCACCCCCCATTCGGTCGGAAAGCAACAGCGGCATTCATGGTTCGAAATCAATTCTACCTCTCTTTCTTTCTCTAGAAGTATTTCACCCGAAATTCCTTTTCAATAATGTTTGAATATTTGTGATACAGGGTATCGATCTAGTTGCCGGAGGTAAGTGCAAGAAGACCAAGCGCACCGCCCCGAAATCCAATGATATATATCTTAAACTCCTCGTCAAGGTATCTTTTTTGTTTTTCTCCTGTTGGTTTGATTTGTTATTATTGAGCTGTTGGGTTCAAACTCGAGATCTGATAAGTGCATGTGATAACACTGCAGTTGTACCGATTTTTGGTGAGGAGAACTGGGAGCAGATTCGATGCGGTGATTCTGAAGAGACTGATCATGAGTAAGGTCAACAAGGCACCGCTCTCTCTCTCCCGTCTGATAGCTCTCATGAAGGGCAAGGTACATTTCTGCAAGTCTTTCTTTTATGTTTCTGTGCTGCTTTGTCTAATTTCAAGAAGTCGGATAAGTACTGTCGTTTGTGAGACTAGCAAGTTAACAATTTATTCGAAGAAATGCGATTAGTGCTAGGGTTTGAAATTTAATTATAACTTTTGTTAAGTTTTTGTTTTGTATTACTTGTTTAAATATGGAATTTGAAATTTACCTGATGAGTTTAATATAATTGGTTTGATTGTGTTAACATTATTGTGGCTCAATTAATGGCTTGAAACTGGGTCGTGTGATTATTTTTTATTGGCATGGCATCTGTTTTGGTATGGTTACTTCCATGCAAATTCTAAGTTGCACAGCTATCTTTATTTTGCAACTCTTGTCTACGTTTTCTACGAAGAACCTTATGTTAACCTTCGTTTCATATTAAACATTTCACGTTCGTTGGATGACGTTCTGTACTCTGTTATGGTCATTGCCAGGAAGACAAGATTGCAGTTATCGTGGGTACTATCACTGATGATATTCGTGTATGCGAAGTCCCAACACTGAGGGTCACTGCTCTCAGGTTTACAGAGACTGCGAGGTCTAGGATTGAGAAGGCCGGTGGAGAATGTTTGACTTTTGATCAGCTCGCCCTTAGAGCTCCTCTTGGGCAGAATACGGTAAAGACTTTTCGAGCTTTAGTATCTCTAGTTTGTAATGTTGATTGAATAGTTTGCGAAGGCTTTTGTTTTCTGATACTTCAAAATGGTAAAAACTTCCAAGTGTATTGCGAGCGACTTACAAATGCTCTATGATCAGGTACTCCTGAGGGGTTCAACTAAGGCTCGAGAAGCAGTGAAACATTTTGGCCCAGCACCTGGTGTTCCACACAATCACACCAAGCCTTATGTTCGAGCAAAGGGTAGGAAGTTTGAGCGCGCCAGAGGAAGAAGAAACAGCAAGGGCTTCCGCGTTTAAGTTGCGAAGTTGATTGCAGTTAATTTGTCGGTAAAAAAAAAGTGAGATTTTTTTCCCCGTGTGTTGTTTCAATCTTGTTTACAGCTTACGGATGCACTTGACATTTGTGGCAACGCCTTTCTCTTTATCAAATCTTTGAAATTTGGTCTAAAGAACTGTTGCGAGTAGAAACATTTTTACTTTCTATAAGTGGAACTTGTCAAATTATATGTTTTGTTATTTAAGTTTCATGTTCAAATGTAAAATTTATTTTTATTATAAAGATACGAGTTGTTCACTTGTGCGACTGAACATGCATGACATGAGTTAGTATTTTGTGTTGAGGATCTCTATCTAAGTTCACCAACTAGCCAAGTTTACCATTCATTCCCAAAGGAATTAAACCCAAAATATCTTAAGCCACTTGATTTAACTAAATTATTTAATTCCTTAATTCCCATCCTATTGAAATTTGAACATGTAACTCACCTGGTGAATGATTACTTGTTTGTCATGGTTATTCCATAAGAACCTGAAAGGAGAGAAGAAAGGGCATCGAGGGCGATGCTCTAATAAGTGTTCATCCAATGGCGTACAAGTGTTCATCCAATTTATAGTCCACATGAGAAATCACGTCTCTTTGTATGTCATTGCCCAAAGGGTAAGATCGAAATGCCTTGAGGGTAGGATAGAACTAACCAAAAAAGATAAACGTGCGTCAGAAAATGCTGCAAAATGTAACCAAGAAAAGGAAATGTGAGTTGGAAAATGGTGCAATCCCGCATATTTGTTGGAATTCTGTTTTTTCGCACATAAGGCGTAACAGAAGTTGAAAATTTTCAAAGAAATTTATGTTTTGACAATCAAACTTTTTGGGCGCAGTACGATAAAATCTATGCATATTATTTCCCTTTGTATTCTAAATGTTGTACACCAAACAATTCCGGTATTAACAGAGATAATCATTCTAGTGAGTCCAAACAAAAGATCTACTGGATTAACCACCGTTTTTTCAATCTCCTGTTAAATTCCACAATCGAAACATGATTCATCTTCTAACTCGTACTACAGAAAATAGAAGAAATTTGGCATTGAGAGTTAGAAGGCGGAAGGTGATGGGATCACGGCGGCGGCGATCAACGGCCTTAACGCTACTATCCAGCCCTCGTTCCGCCTTTAAATGACTCATTTTCCAATCCTTTAACGTCCCCTAATAGCAGCATGTCTTTTAGAAATCATATCATGTCTCAAACGAGCGTAAAAACGTCAAAAATTTGGAAAATAAATATTCAAATATTAAATATTTTGATCAACACATTTTACATGCTTAAAAAATTAAATCATATATAATATAGTTTCAATGGTGCAAAAAGAAAGTTTTAAAATGTGTCTTTGTGTTAAAAACGTTCGATTATTCAATCGTTGGTGCGGGTTGTGAAAAGGAGCGAACGGGTGATGACTAGCCATCAAATTTTGCTTGAATTTTCGAAAATACGGTGTGTGCTTGTGAGTGTTTCCAGCTGCTGCAAGATGCCAAGAACCCTAGTTCTTTTGTTTTGTTTTTTTGTTTTTATTTTCGAAATTTAGGTTTAATGGTATTAGGGTTTTAGGTTTTAAGTTTAGAAATATTTAAGCCTATTAATTCTAGGTGAATCAGGCCCATTAAGGCTCATTTAATTATAAAATAAAAGTTTATTAAATAAACTTTCAAAAATAAAAACTTTCAAGCCTTAATAAGTCATTCGTTTAACAAAAATCGGATTCTCGAGAAAAATAAGACTCGACTCGTAAAATAATTTGAACTCCTACATTTTTAAAATTTTTTAATCCTATCTAATCATATTTTCGAGCCTTAAAAATAATTATCGAAAAATATTTTCATCTTAGTCGTCCATTGTCTCCTTCCCCGGCCTAATATCGAATATCCGGATAGAAATCCTTAATTATATGAAATCATGTCAAATCATGCAATCAAACATTTAATCATAATAACTCATATAATTTAATCATTTAAAATCAATTAAATAAAATAAATAAGCAATTTAAATAATTTTCATGCATGCTGTTTACGTGGACTGATTTCGGACGTTATAGTTTTATTGTTGAAAAACTGCATTACTCGTGAAAGGCAATGCTTATCTGCCCGCTGGGCAGTGCTGCTCGTGTGCACTTTTCGATTTGTTTCAAGTAGCACGCATAACTTATTTTTTTTTTTAAATTTAAAAACCTTTTTGTAGTGTTGCAATTTCTGAAAAAGTAGTTATCTCTAACGATTTAAACAATAAACAATGAATAATATGATATAGAGAACCTGATACTGATACAAATGTTGTAGTACTGTTTTCTCGCATCGAAGACACAACAAAAATTTAAAAATTTCAAAAAAATTTTCATTTTTACAATCAAAATGCTTTAGCGTCATATGATTCAAGTCCATACATATGATTAATGTTATTTACCTTTATGTCTAAACAATGGACACCAAACTATTCCAAGATTAACAGATATAGTCCTTATAATAAGTCTCTACGAATGATCTGCTGGATTAACTATGGTTCTTCAATCTCCTAATCAAGTTCATGATCGAAGACTAGATTCTTCTTCTAATTCGCATTAGAGAATATAGAAGAAATTTTTTTGTTGATAGTTGGATGCGGGAAGGCGACGGGATCATGGTGACAACGGCAGTGAAAGACGGTGATGCTTGGCAATGTGGTGGTGGAAGAACTGTCAGGCGAGAGGTGCGTCTCCAAGAACAAGGGTGGCTGATTTTCTTTGATGTGAGGGAAAGTGAAGGTGGAGAATCTCAATTAGATTTTCTTATGTTATGTGTTAGCAACTTTTGATATCATCTATTTATTATCTCTCGGTGACTCAATCTTAATCTTACTAAAAGTCTTCTAAAATTCTATTTCATCTAGGACCATGTGAATTCTTATTGTCAAATTTCCTATGTCATATTTTCAAGTTTGATAACACATGATGTAATTAAATAAATATTATTCAATCAACATAGTCCTTCTAGAATATTCTCATGGACTAATTTCAACCATTGAAAATACTTAATATAATTAAGTAACAATTACTTAAAAATTTAATTAATTCTAGAATCTCCTAAAATATTCAATGTCTGTTGATTGAAAAATCTATTAATCAACATTTGGCTATAATTTTTCATGTTTACTAATTAAACATTTAGAATTGTGGATTCATTATTTTTCAAATAGCCGATGTGACGAGCATACAAAATTCAATACATATGTGACATTTAATGGTTTAAAGATACAACTAGTCATGAGTTCACAACTTCATGTGACTCGAGACATCATTTCTCTTTATTCGGGCTTACCCTAATTAGAATCATTCTTTTCATCAACCCTTGATCAAGAATGTCAGAACTCAAGTTTGATTATATCCATCGGATCATGGTAAGAACGTTTAGTAATATTCCCCCATGATCCCCTAAGTATAACTTATAGTGCCTTCAAGAACCGGTACGTTATGGTTAACGTACAATACGGTCCTTTCAACACATATATTCCAATCAAATTTGCAACCATCGGTATATCAATAGTTGCAAATGAATTCTATAATGAAGTAAGGTATATTTGAGTAATCATAGTGGTATCACATGTACAATTAAGGAAACACTTTTCCATAATACACATATCTTACTCTGACCAGAGTTTAAGTGACATCTACTACTAAAATACTACTAGAATTTTTTTTTTTGTAAACTATTTTCGAATCATATTCAAACACATGCATGCAATAAAAGATGTCGATCTTGCATTTTAAAAAAGTTATTCAACTACTGAATAGAAATACTGTAGTTAAATAAATCTAAAACATTCTCAAATCCCTAGACTATTGTTTTAAAGAGCTCAAATGTAACATTCAAAATCCTGCCAAATCATCAACATATAAAAAGATGTAAAATGTATTAAAAAAATACATATGATGCGAAAACGTAAAGTCCTCGGGTTAACGTGCACACTCTCAGCTCCGTCTACTCAGTTTTCGGCGCCTCCAGTCTCTATCTCATCATGTCACCTGCATCATTCACACCTAGTGAGTTTAAAGGCTCAACACAACTGAACCGTTATAACAAGTACATATACATAACATGCAACAGTGAAAAATACGGTACTTAAAATACATTCATGATCTTAAAAGCATGAACTTAAACATAACATGACAACACATAAACATATCCATAACATATCTCATCATATCAGTATACACGTGTGCATTTTTCCTTTAATGAATTCAGATAATTAGTTGTGACTTTCGTAAAAGCTATAATTCGACGGATCCATCTACGTATAACCACGGTACCCAGAGGAGGGGACATCAGGGACGGTTTTACCCATCCACCGAGCCTTGGCCTTACATGTTCGTGTTCGTGTTCTTATTAGTCACAACCAACTCCCTCTTTCAAAAACATGTCATCGTATTCATCACTTAAAAAATTAATGTATAAATGTACTTTTTTTTAAAACCAAACATGCAACATATTTTTCGTAATTTCATAAAAATTCATGTTCATAATAGACATATACATTTTAAACATGCAATTTTTGGTGATCAGGGCGCTGCCAGGACTGCTAACTTGACCTGAGTGCAAAATGACCATTTTGTCCCTGAAAACCTTAATTGACCATTTTACCCCTGGTTTTCAAAATTTCGATGCGAAACCAACCAAACTTATTAGAACACCTCAAAAAATATTTATAATCATTTCCTAGAAGTAAACCTGAGCCCATTCTGTAACTTTTATGATTCGTTTTAAAACTTGAACCAGGGTCCCGGTTTTAACCCGAATCAACCCGAAATTTTACCAAACTTTCCCAAATTTAAACCATGTCTTATTCACATCCTACCAGCACATAAACAACCTATCTCAGACCAATTAAGACCCTCATAAGCTGTTGACACCTTGCTGGAAATTTCTGCACTCACGCACCAAAACCCTAGCAATGCACTAACTCCAAATCTCGATCCGAGTCTAAAAACCAACGTGACCAGCCCTTAACCAACTATCATAAGACCAAGATCAAGCTGTGGACTCCCTCTTGGACCAATCCTACTCACTCTTACAGCCCCATGCACGTGGATCACCCGGTTCATCAAGAAGTCCTCGAACTAGCCACAAACTTGACCTAGCTTACCATCAAGCTTCGATCCACGCCTTGCCTCACTACCAGCCAACCAAGGACCATCCCAAGCCCTGGAACGTACCATTCATGACCTAAACTAGCACCTAGAATGAACCCTACACGGCTGTTCTTCCCTTTCCACCCGATCTAGCTGATGTATGCATCACACGACCCAACCTATCGGCCCTCTCACCTAGACTTGATCCGATCTGAATTTTACCACTTGACACCATGAAAAGCTACTGCAAATCATCTCTCTCATGCCAAAACCTAGCAGCCCCCTTTGGACAAGACAAAAACGTGAGTGTACATGAAGAAGGGTGAAGTATATTCCATGAAAATTCGTTCCACATGAACATAACATGATAAATTAAGTCGATGATGCTCAAGCATAAACATACAAATAGACTTATATTGATGTGAATGATGATAAAAACGAGGTATAGGGCGTGCTTTTGCGTATTTACGCTCGAAAATCTTGAGACGATCACGTAGAACGGGCACCGAAGGGACGGGGAAGAGTTTCTATGAATTATTTTTGAGAAAACTGAGCACAATGGCTGCTGAAATGCCACGATCTGCTACTGGGACTTGGGATGGGTGGCCGAATGCAATGAGTGAGGGGATTAGGGTTTTGGATAGGTTTGTTATAATAAAAATATATGATGGGCCCTTAACCAAAATAATTAGAAGGTTTAGGATTTTAGGCCCAATATATCTTAAAATAGGCCTATTAAGCCCGAAAACACACTCGCAAAATATTTCGTTTAAGTACGTTTTTGAAAATATTGTCCGAACCCTCAAAAAACTCTCCGTTTCGCAAAAAATTTCATACCGATTTAATATATGACTTGATGAGTAAAAATAACCTACAAAGACCCATTTTCGAAAATCACACATATTTACACCATATATTTTAAAAAATAATTATTTAACAAAAATATTTTTCCTTAACTATCCCCAGTCTCCGTTCCTCGTTCGATCTTGAAATTTTGCTAAAAGCCCTAATAAATGAAATCTTAACGAACTATGAAATAAAACACCTATTCATGTCATGATCAATCATTTAATGCATTAAAAATATTTAACATATATTTTTAGCAAAACCTTAGATTACATGCAGTCAAGTTACGTCGTTCGAATTTTCTAGACCTTACAATTCACCCCCCCTTATATTGAATTTCATCCTCGAAATTTAAGACGTACCGAATAACCCCGGGTAGTGACTCCTCATCTCTATCTCAATCTCACAAGTAGCCTCCTCATCGTAATGATTCAGCTACTTGACTTTGACCATATGGATCACCTTGTTCCGGAGCCTCTTCTCATGTCTGTCCAATATCCGGGTAGGTCTCTCCTCGAAAGACAAGTTCGGCGTCAGCTGCATTGGCGCATAATTCAGCACATGCGAAGGGTTCGACATGTACTTTCGCAGCATCGAGACGTGGAACACATTATGAACTCCGTCAGATTCGGCGGTAATGCGACTCTTTAAGCTAGTGTCCCAACTCTCTCGAGGATCACGAATGGTCATATGAATCTAGGACTGAGTTTGCCCTTTTTCCCAAATCTCATCACACCCTTCATCTGTGCGACCTTCATGAACACATGATCACCCACTGCAAACACTATATCCTTGTGCCGCTGGTCTGCATAACTCTTCTGTCGACTCTGAGCGGTACGTCTTCATCCTGTTCCGGATCTTGACTACTAACTTTGCAGTTTGTCTGACATTGTCCGGCCCCAAATCTGCTCTTTTCCTTACCTCATCCCAATAGACTGGTGACCTACACTTTTTCCCATAAAGTTCATCGTATGGAGCCATACCAATAGATGCCTGATAACTATTGTTGTACGTGAACTCCACGAGAGATAATTTCGGCTCTCAGCCCTGGAAGTCGATCATGCAAGATTTGAGTAGGTCCTCAAAGATCTGAATCACTCTCTCAGACTGACCGTAGGTCTGAGATGGAAGGCTTTACTGAATAGTAGCTTGGTACCCAATGCCTGATGCAGACTATTCCAGAATGCAGACGTGAATCTCGGGTCCCTGTCTGACACGATGGACACTGGAATCCCATGCAGTCTGACTATCTCTCTGAAATACAGCTCTGCGTACTGAGTCATGGTGAAAGTCTTTTTGATCGGTAGAAAATGCGCTGACTTGGTAAGACGATCCACTATCACCCAAATGGTATCGTACCCTATAACTATTCTCGTTAGCCCGGTCACAAAATCCATGGTGATGTTCTCCCATTTCCACTCGTGAATGGGGAGCGGTCTCAGCTTTCCTGCAGGTCTTTGATGCTTGGCCTTAACCTACTGACACGTCAAACACTCAGACATGAAACGCAAAATATCTCGCTTCATTCCCGGCCACCAAAATAAAGACTGCAGATCATTGTACATCTTCGTACTCCTTGGATGAATGGAGTACGAGGTACTGTGGGCCTTTCTTATAATATCTGTTCTCATGGAATCACCGCTAGGAACCCACAGTCGGTCACGATATCTGACTATGCCACCCTCAACTGAATACAACCTCAAGCCATTAGACTCATCCATCTGCCTCCATTTCTGTAACTGCTCATCAGAAGTCTGCCCTGCTCGAATCCTGTCCATCAATGTCGACTGTACTGTCAGGGTAGAAAGATTAAGAGCATCGCCCTTGGCATAAACTGCAATTTTAAACCTCTGAATCTCTGCCTGCAATGGTCTCTGTACCGACAACTGAGCAATAACTGTCTGCTTCCTGCTCAGGGCATCCGCGACCACATTAGCCTTATCCGGATGGTAGCTAATGTCGCAATCATAGTCTTTCACTAACTCCAACCATATCCTCTGCCTCATATTCTGTTCTTTCTGTGTGAAGAAGTAATTCTGACTCTTGTGATCGGTGAAAATCTTGCACTTTTTCCCATACAGATAGTTCCTCCAAATCTTCAAGGAGAATACTATTGCTGCTAGATTGAGGTCATGAATCGGATAATTCTTCTCATGGACCTTCAATTGTCTGGATGTGTAGGCTATAACTCTGCCATGCTGCATCAGAACTTCGCATAAACCGAGCTTCGAAGCATCTATGTATAGCACAAACTCCCCTTGCCCTGATGGCATAGTTAGGACTGGCGACTTGCATAGTTAGGACTGGCGCTGAAGTCAATACCTGCTTCAGTCTATCAAAGCTTTCCTGACACTCTAATTCTCAAAAAAACTTCATGTTCTTCTTCGTCAAGGCGGTTAATGGCACCGCAATGGAAGAAAAACCCTGGATGAACTTCCTGTAATATCCATCTAGACCAAAGAAACTGTGGATCACTGTCACACACTTAGGAACTGGCCAATCTCGGACTGCCTCAACTTTGCTGGGATCAACCTCAACTCCATCTCAGGATATGATGTGGCCCAAGAATGCCACTCTGTCTAGCCAGAACTCACACTTGCTGAACTTGGCATACAATTGTCTATCCTGCAAAATCTGTAGCGCGGTCCTAAAGGGCTGACATTGCTCTTCTCTGGTCTTCGAATAGATCAAAATGTCGTCGATGAAAACTATGGCAAACTGATCCAAATACGGCTGAAACACGCAATTCATGAGATCCATGAAGATCGCTGGCGCGTTCGTCAGGCCGAAGGGCATCGCCATAAAATCATAGTGCCCATAACGCGTCCTGAAAGTCGTCATGTGCACATCAGACTCTCTTACCTTCAGCTGGTGGTATTTTGATCGGAGATCTATCTTTGAAAACACTGATGCTTCCTGAAGCTGATAAAATAAATACTCAATCCTAGGCAGAGGATGCTTGTTCTTGACTATGACCCTGTTCAATTATCTGTAATCGTGCTAAACTTAGTGGATCACACACATCCATATGGATAAAATCGAATAGAGCATTTGTACACTCCACTTTCCATAGGATATGGGTTTTGGTCTTTTTTACTTTCAGACATGACTCACATATTTCAGAAGAGATTATGTTAGACGAGTGAAACATGCCCTCTCCCACTAACTTTTACATTATTATTTTGAAAATATATCATAGTTTAGTGTACCACAAGTGTTTTTTATTTAGACTATATTGTTTTCTTTTATTTTTTGTTGAAATCGTATTTACCTGGACAACGTTAGTTGTGATATCTTTTATTTTTAAGTTATAAAGATCATTTTCTATTTCACATGTTCCAATTAAACATTTATTCATGTAAATATTGCTAACTCCTTTAGTAAATAAACAAGAAAATCCATTTTTATCAAACATATAAATGAAAACAATGTTTTTAACCAAGTCAGGAACATATAAAACATATTTCAAGAGTAACTTAAAAATATTTTTTAATAATAAATAAATATCTTCTATGGTTTTCGCAACAGCGCTGATACATTTCCCATATCTAGGAAGGCCTAACCATCCCTTAGCCTGCTATTTCTTGTCATCAGTTGTAAATAACTGTATTGATGAGAACCACATCCACTAACTATGAGAAGTATTTTACTGCTGATGTCCTAGGACGCTTGAAGTGGGAGTTTATGAGTTTCTATCAGGGAGACATTTCTGTGGCTGAATTCATAAGGAGGTTTGATCTCAAGGATATATATTCACTAAAAGCCTTTGATTGATTACAATGAATTGTAATAACCCACTTCAGTTAGAATTAAACAATGCCAAACTGAAATTCTTATTTTTTATTTTAACTTATCAGTTGATAACTGAATAGCCTAAATAGGTGGTTTGAATGCTATGAATAAATCAATGAGGTGTGAGCTAGAATTTACGATTTGCAAACTGAATAAAATCGAAAATATTATATAAAACATTTAATAAATAAACATTTTTTATATTAATCAATAGGCACTGTTGATAAGACTCTATTTAAATTTACCAAATGTTATCATACTTTATTAACACAAATTTATGTTGATTATATTATTTTTACGTCAACTAACCTCAAACTATGCGAAACGTTTGCTAAACTGATGTCATGAATCACTTCATCGGAGACCATGCATTGAAGAAAGACATAAGGTTAGAATATGTCTCAACTGATCAACAAGAAGCAAATATTTTCACCAATCCACTATCAGAGACTAATTTTTCTTAAGTTAGAACTTTTTTTATGACTTATTGACTTATCTTAATGCTTAATTTAGGGAGAATATTAAGTTTTAAGAAAGTCAACTGATAAGACATAAGTCAGTTTATCTTGAGCTCAAATGACTGTTTGTTTATTTTCCTAGACTGATCCTTTGTACTTTTGGACAAACTGGCCTTATCATTTAGTAGACTAATTCTTAACTCAGTTTAGTTCCATATCAAATTTAAGTGACATTTGAATAATCAGTTTTCTTCTAATCAGTTTACCAATTTGTTCTAAATTTTTTTTATTATTCCAATGATAGAATGACACATGTGTTGTCATAAGGAAAATTAAAAGTCACCAATACATAAGAATATCATTTCAGTTACTTCATCCTTTTTCAAAACATTTTCTGCAAACTGGTCGTGCTTTTGCGTTTTGATTTTTATCACAATCACTTTTTTCTTTCTAAATAAGTTAGATTCTCTTCGAAATGACACCGTCTTCACCAGCTTACATCTTGAACGCTATTGCGGTAGATTTTTATTCGATTTACACCATGGAAGAAGAAGTTATCTCAGGAATTTCTGTTTGTTAGAGTTAGCTAGACTGGGGGGATTCCTTTTAGCCTCTTCTCTGGATATATTCATGACAGAGTTGCTGAGAATCTTATATGAATCCTCGTACAAACGAAAAGCAAACACGATTAATCGAACCGCACCCTCAATTCAATAATGTTAAAAAGGGTTCGTGTTGTGTTGTCCCGATCTTTTGAATCAAGTATAACATGATTTTCACCCTTACACTACGAGGTTTATTAATAAAGAATCACAATGAAAACAATCGAAAACTCGAGCGAACTTTCAAAGAAAAAGCCTATGACAATCCGTACAAGAAAGATCGACAAACGCCACAAAACATAAACTTTGATAAGTTTGATTTTTGGATACAAGCAAGAAGCTTTTTGTTGTTTTGAGAGAAAACTCAAGAACAAGGATTCTATTCAATCAATAATTGTCTAAATTGTGTTTAAAATTTGTTCAAATATACATATAAAATCAAAAGATATGAAAAGCTAAGTTCCCAAATTATCTAATGCATAAAATAAGGTAAAAATCGAGTTTTTCCGCGTTCCAAGCGCTGCGGCGCTGATCTAGTAGCGCCTAGGCGCTGAGTTCTTGGCAGGGTAGCACTTAGGCACCTGTCAGTGGTGCCTAGGCACCAGAGTCTCACACAAGTAGCGCCTAGGCGCTAGGTGTTGTCATCCTAGCGCTGTAGAGCTTCAATCCGGGCGTTGTGGCGCTAGCTACCCATATTACTCCGCACATAATAACATTCGTTTGGCCTCCAAGGTCACTCCCATTCATTGTTACTCCTCCTAGGCTCAAAACCTTGTTTGCAAGCTCTCCCCAATTGGTTGAAAGTCCATTCATTGCGTCCTTGATTATCTTCATTCGCCCCTGATGCGACTTTGATTGTTACACTGCCAATAGCAGGTTGTCCACAAGTAGTATAATTCGGTGAGTCCGAATATCGTATCCACAGGGAAGCAGGTAATTACAAGTCCACTACCACATCTTTTTGTTTTGTTTTCTTTTTTTTTTTTTAAATTTTTTGAATCTTTAATTGGTAATTTTTAATTGTTTAAATTTTAATTTAAGTAGTTGAGATTAGAGGATCCACTCTTGGTATTTTAATAAAATTAATATTAATGAAAATTATTGAAATCCACTTAATAAAATGGTTCCAATATATTAAATAATCGTATTTATATTATGTTATATATTATTATCTTATAATTATAAAATATGTACCAAAACTTATAAATTTTGTCAAGTATTTATTGTACTATATATATATTTGTAAACACTAAATCAAGGTTCCCACTTTAAATGGTTGGTAAAACCAAAATAACATTTAAATGATACCAATAAATTAATATTATGATATACTGATGTATATTAAATCAAGGCATCCACTTTAAGTGGTTGGTAATACCAAACTAACATTTAAATGGTTCCAAAAATTTAATATTATGATATATTCATATATAATAAATCAAGGCATCCACTTTAAATGGTTGGTAATACCAAACTAACATTTAAATGGTTCCAATTATTTAGTGTAACATATAGCAACAATAAATCAAAACTCCCACTTATAAGTAGGAAATAAAAATGCTTAAAGAAATAAATATAACATAAACAATAAATAATGATTAAATAATATAAAACATATATCATTACCTTTTAATAACCTTATTATCATACCAAGAGCTTCACCTTTTCATCTCAACCTTGGGAAGTTAGCTACTCATTATTCAAAGTATAAAACTTTGAATATGAAATTAACATGCTAATTATATCTAAATGAAGAAATAAAGAGAGAAATATTATGAACTCAAAGATTTGTTCATAGAATGATGGATATCTCCATTCATTACAATGCACCCCTATTTATAGCCAAATTTGGGGAGACAACCACAAATAAAATATTATTTTTTTACACATAAGTCTTCATTGGTGTTCCAAGTAATTATATTTTAATACACATCACTTTTGAAAATCTTCCAATCCGAATTTTTTTTCCTACATAAAACAAAACATGTAGATATCTGAGTTGTTTGAATTGTGATATTTTTTTAATCATTTGACCAAGTAATTTGAGAGATATGGTCAAAATGCTAGAGCATGGTAAAACTACCACTCCTTTGGTAACTTTATTTGTTGCTTAATTTGATGCCAATTGTGAGAGGTTTTTTATCTCATGCTTGTCACCAATATTGTACATATTGTCATCAACTTTCTACAGGTCCAAGAATCATCTTAATCCTATTTGCAACGCCAATGTTATTCTTGTTTTATCCAACCTGTAAAATTAGTAAAAACTTATAATTACACAACATTTTATTTTTTTATACAATTTATTATAAAACATATAATATTTAAAAATTTAATAAAAAAACTATAAATTTATATTATAAAACATTTAACTAATGTACAATTTTTATGTTTATCAGCCCCCTCGTGATTGGTCTCTCCGGCAACTCTAAAGGGTCTCACGCCTTCCTTGGAGCTTGGCCTTCCTTGATCGCATCAGTATCTACAAGAAGAGCTCAATCAATGAAGAAAGGAAGATTATCACGAACATCAACAAGCACTCACTGCTGATAGTCTAGGGTTTTTTTTGAATCCTGTATCAGTTACCATCTGAAGGAATCACAAGTTCCGTTGATATCTCCACTGCTGACCTGGAAGAAATGCAACTGAAGGTCTCTGCATCTGGGAAGGTTGTCCAACTCTTAGATGCCAAGAAAGAACTCAAACTAGAGTATCATTTGCTGGCAGATGTGGTGTCCAATGGCTTAATAGCTAATACAGGATCTTTTACTGCTCTGACTGTCGAGAAATTTCAAGTGATGACGGTCATAGTCAAAGATATAAAGATAAACTGATCCTTCATTCTATTTGACATTGTAAAGAGTATGGTGCAACACACCAAGCAATCCTTCAGTTTTGTAGTTCAGTTGAGCAAGATGTTTGAAGAATGGAATTCGACTCAATGCAACAATAGCTCTCCACAAACTCAAAATGTTGAATGCTCAAAACATCATGGCTCTTAATCCCAATAATATTTCACCTGCTGGTCTGTTAAAAGTGAAGAAGAAGATTGGAGATAATATTGCTCAAGTCAAGAAGTCTAAGGCCGTAAAGAGCAAAGTTAGTTTAGCCCGAAGCCTAAAGCCAAGAGGAAGTTAATCACTTATGAAAGTAAGTCTGATAAGATACCTTCTCCACCAGTTAAGAAGGCTAGGACAACAAGTAATAAACCAGTTTATACTCCGAGCAAACTAGAATTTGTGCCTACGGAAAAAGCAAGTGAGAAGAAGAAGGAGAAAAAGAATAAGCGAAGAAAACTGATCCGAAAATGACCAAAACTGATGCCAAGGTAGCTGCCGCTAAGGCAATTGACAAGGAAGTTTCTGCTAAGCCTGCAGAAAATTTGACTCTGGTTGGAATAACTGCTCCTCTTCAGATAGTTGCACCACCTACAATTCTATCAGTAGCACGGTCGAATAGTATAGTTATCCAAGATCCTATTGAGTATACTAGATCTCGGCTAGTTTCACAACACACTTCAAAAGAAATAAAAAGGGAAAGCAAAGAGAATATGGTCGAAACTGAGGAGTCTATATGACTTTCTGCAGTCTAAACTCATATTGACTTGTTAATGGATGAAGTAAATGAGTAAGCTGATACCAAAACTGAAATTTTTGATGAATGGTATTTGTTTATGACAGTCAGCCCTGCTTAGAAACTGAAGAGGAATGAGAATTTAAAGATATTCATTGCTCTTAAGCAGACTGTGATAAAAGTTGTGAAAGCAGTTTCAATGGCTCATATATGCCTTGGAAAGTAGGGAATACTTCTTTGATTTGATGAGAATCAAGAAGCTGACTTTGATTTGTGAAAAACTAAAAAAAAACTATGATCCGACCTGCCCAACTTCTCACAATTACATAGCAATATTTACTCAGTTGGATGTGGATTTAAGCTCCTTACCCATGAAACTGAAATTCTGGTAGATGTACCAAAACTTATTCATACCTATTGACTCCAAAAGAAAAAAAATTTCAAGGACTCTATCAAAAATCAAAGAGTTCAAACGGTTTTTCAGTACAAGTCCAACATGAGTCAAGCCAAGCAGAACCATCATCCAATTCGGCTGAGCCAACAATTGAATCAACTGAACCCACAATCAGTTTAGCACTAAACGTTCAGCACAGATATGCATATGTTGAGGACATGTCTTTACTAAATGTTGTTGAGATCCTCAACACTATAACTGAAAATATTACAGAGGTTTTTGAAGATGAAGATAAGAGAATTGACGCAACATTTATGAAAATTGAAGAAAAAAATATGGAAGCTTCAGTTCAAGATCAAGAAAATCATATGGCAGTTGAAACTAAAGTGGAATTTTTCCACGAAATTGTTTCTTTAGAACCACGATAAGTTCCAACAGCAATTCAGCTTGTTGAAGTCCCAATTGCTACAGTAACAATCCTTGAATCATTCTTCATTTCTGAATCAGTGAAGGACCATCTTACTCTGAACAAATCAACGGTTGAAAAGTCAGTTGGAGTGGTAAATCAAACTAAAAATGTAGCATCAGTTGAGCAAAATGTCACTCTATGAGCTGAACCAGTTTCAACTTCTTCAGTTGAGAAAGTTGATATTGCATAATCAAGCCATCATTTCATCATCTTTCATGATCCAACAGCTCATTTTATTGTTGATTCACCCGAGTCAGAGCTTAGAGAAGATATTACAATGGATAATATTCTGTCAAATCTATCTGGAATCAATGCGCTGCTTACACAAGTCAAGACAGGATAGAGACTGATTGCAATTGATGTTAAAAATATGAAAGACAAAATGTTCAAAGATCTCTCAGACCTATCGAAAGGTGTCAACAGTTTATCAAGCTGGAATCCACGAGACAGAATTGTGCTTCATTATCACAACTATCCGATTCTCATGATGCTGTCACACAGAAGATGGATTTAGAGCATGACAGATTGAATTTGAAGATATATTCAGTTCACACACAGCTCTCTGCAAAGTTCGACACTACGTCTGCAAAAATGACTACGGTCATACATGTTATGCAAAGATATGCGATTACCCATAGTGTTGACAAAAAGAAAAAAGAAAAAAGCAAAGTGAGCCTCAAGGACGAAACTGATAAATTTAAGGAGGAATCCTCTTCAAAGAAGTCAGACAAAAATAGGGAAGACAGAAAATAGTTGTATTTGCTTCTATCAGTTTAAGTTTTCTTTAGTATTATTGATATTTATTTTATCAGTTCATCATAATTTTATGTCAATACAAGTTTTGAATGAAGACAAATGGACTTAGTGGTTAATTTGTCGAACACCAAAATAGACAAATTGTTGGATCAATTAAGGTTTTGGTATTGAACAAATTTTGAGGAAAAACTGAACTATGCTAAACTAAAGTAACCAAGTCCACAAACTAAACCGAATTAACTAGATTGGACTAAGTCAAGATTGAACTGACGCATCCTAAAATTTATCAGTTTACTAAGTCTATCAGTTGAGGAATCATCATCCATTCTCATGGACATCATTTTACGTCTATGAAAGCTAAATAAATGTTTGGATAAGTTTTTCCGTACAAAACGGACCGCAGCATTGCACGATTATCAGAGAATGTTGACGTGGAAAAAAGACAAGGCAACAGATTTTTTTTAGAACAGATCTTTTTTGAAACTCAATACCATTGGACTAAGAATCTATAAATAAATAAATAGTTCGGTTTAGTAAAGCTCTACGAGTTTTATAAAGATTTAAGCATTCAAGTATCTAAACTAAACTCAGTCAGTCGAGCAAACTTCACAAAAAATTGTACTTGATCATTGAAGATAATTAAGAGCTAAGAGATCGCAGTATTATAAATCTTTGTATTTGATAACAGTCTGTATACTGTTATTCGTTTAGTTGAGATATACTAGAAGTTTCAGTTTGGCAATGTTCAAGTTCAAACTGAACTGAGATTCTGCAAATTACTTGTACTATCAAAAGCCATCTAGTGGGAGCCTTCCAAAAAGAAGAAGTATGGCGTAGGATCTTGAGTTCTTCGAACATGTGGAAACAAACTTGGGTACTTTCATTTTCTATTTACCATTCAATTTACATAGCCAAGTCTTTATTTGATTTGCTCTAATCTTTCAATTTGGTTTCTTTCCTCTCATATTTGTTATTCAAATGACATTGACAATCGAGAATATATAATTCTGTTGCCAGCCCGACTAAATTAAATTTAACGAAGCAATTTGTGTCTAGCGTTTATTCAACCATATTTCTAAACACTACGACCGATCCTATCAGGGCCTAAGGTAAGTCCTTGGATGAACTTTTACTATCTGGACTGTCGAGAGTGCGCTGACCCGATTCCACTGGGTATCATATTATTTATTATAATCCTTACTAAATTTGGTATCATGATTCATCCTTTTCTTATTTGACAGTCGTTATTCCAAAACTATTATCGTTAATTTATCAGCACACAATATACTTGAATTTTATCTGCAATCAAATGATCATATCATCTTTCGTTAAAAAAAGTACTATAAAAATCATACAAAAAATAATCTATATAATTTTATTTTTTTTACAAAAATTTTTTTATGCACATTTCAAGTAGCAACGACGTGACGTTGATATAGTTTTGATATGATGTTGACGTATGTAATACTATATCAGCATTCCGTTGAAAAAACTACAAATTTCAAAAATTAAAAGATTGAAGACTAAAAATAAGGTTTCCTTAAATTAATACTTGAAGCGAACAAACAGATATATGGCTAAAAACAGTAAGCGAATCCTCGCCCCTCAAATTCGGCATGTCAATTATGCTCGCTAAAATAGATGAACTAGGAGCAACAACAAATCTTAGTCGATAAAATTATCGGAAATGAAACGTATGGTACTCAAAAGTAGGTATAATAAGCTTTCGAACGACCAAAATCAATTGTATTTTCAGCCATTGGCATCTAAAAAACAAAAATATATATATATATAAAAAAAAGAAGGAACTCAACCTTCTTAACATACAAAAATTGTTTATAGGGCATCGATATGACGAGTCCGATCGGAGTTCGGGCAGTATGCCTAGTTTTGGGCATGGCTTGCTTGCTCATGATCGACCAGGCCGAATCCAATGCCGTTGGTGCCCGTCGTAGCCTAGTTGGCGAGACAGTTTTTGACGTTATGAAGTTTGGGGCTGTGGCCAATGGAAGAAAAGACAATTCTATGGTGAAGTTCCCACCACGATACTTGATTTTGTTCTATGTATCAATATGCATGCATGTTATTTCATGTGAAAAATTTACAGTTCTTTCGTGATTAATACAAGAAGTTTAACATCAGCATGCATAAAACGTTAAATGGAATAAAGAAGTAGTAGCTTATATGTTGACAAACAATATTGTTGGAATAAAATTGTTCAGGCATTCATACGGGCCTGGAATGCAGCATGCAGATCTCCCAATCCAGCGAAGCTTCTAATCCCGCGCGGAGATTTTGTTACCGGGGAGGTTGTGTTCAAAGGACCCTGCGTAAAACCCATCGTCATCGAAATCAAGGGCAATTTGTTGGCTAGCACCGATCTCAGTCTCTACTCCTCCGGCGCCTGGCTCATGATCGATGAAGTTATTGGCATCGTGGTTACTGGCGGAGGGACCATCAATGGCCGGGGGCAATCTTCTTGGCAGTATGGCAAAGGCAAGGGCGGCCCACTACTTCCGACAGTAAGTATCGTTTCTTGTAAAATTCTTTAGATCAATTTTCGTGAATGCATGCAAGCCCTTGAAATTTCAATGCGCATGCAGTCTCTAGTGTTCCAGTCTGTGCAACACGGAGCGATGTACAGCTTGAATTTCATGAACAGCATGGGTTTCCACACCAAGGTGACGGACAGCAGCAACGTGGCTTTCTCGAACCTGAGAATATCGGCCCCTGGAAAGAGCCCCAACACAGACGGCCTGCATATC
The DNA here is from genome assembly GCF_012295235.1 of Primulina huaijiensis. NCBI lineage: Eukaryota > Viridiplantae > Streptophyta > Magnoliopsida > Lamiales > Gesneriaceae > Primulina > Primulina huaijiensis. The sequence goes on from NC_133319.1 coordinate 17,090,387, forward strand.
AGCAGCTCCACAAATGTTAATATCACCGATTCCATCATTGGAACCGGAGACGATTGCGTTTCGGTAGGCCATGGCAACAACAATGTTCTAGTTGCCAGAATTTTCTGTGGCCCAGGACATGGCCTCAGGTACATAATTAGTAGCATACTATGCATATATAAAACATTAATTCTCCTTATTTAGACTTTTTAAATTATATGAATCAATGCAGCGTCGGATCCCTGGGAAAGAGACCAGATGAAACAAACTTGAGCCGAGTCACCATCATCAACTGCACACTCACAGGAACAACAAATGGTGCAAGAATCAAAACCTACCACGCATCGCCACGCTTGCTCGCCACCGGAATTTATTTCCAGGACCTCGTGATGAACCAAGTTAAAAATCCCATCATCATCGACCAGCACTACGACTCCAAGAAAAAACGCCAGGTACGTGACACCAAAATACTTAATTTCGCATACTTTTTCAATCGTTTTAACGTATACATGGACGACGTCGTCGTTCGTTTGCAGCAATCGAACGTCCAGCTCAAAGATGTTCACTTCAGGAACATAAGAGGGACAACAATTTCAGCAGTTCCAATAAATCTCAACTGCAGTTCCACATTCCCCTGCACCGACGTGGAATTGTCTAACATATATTTGGCGCCGTTTGGCCTTGTCGGCCCTCTTAGATCTACATGCTTCAGCGCCAAGTTCTTTGCTAAAGGGCCAGTGGTTCCCCCAGGCCCCGCATTTTGTGTGTAGACTTTAGATCCATACCTTTTAATCAATCCATTATTATTTTTAAAATTTTATTATATTGTCACTGTCATTCTTATAATTATTATTGATTTCAGAACTCTTACTTGTACTTGTCATTTGTTTTAGCTCATCACCATAATTTATTTGGAGGTCACATCGGTGACTCATGATTACCTGATGAAATTTTTTCATCATTTTCTCCATAATTTGCATGCCGATGAATTTTAATTTTTGTGCAATCAATTTTTTTTTTATTAAGTTCATATTAATTTGTACTTTGTGTGTATATATATTGAGGAATATTCATAATTTCTGCTTCAATTAGCCACAAAATATAATCTTTTGCAATTCCATTCTTCACGGGTCATGATCGGAAACCATTTTAATCTACATAATTAAAGCTATTATAAAGACACAGACATTTCTATACTACTATCACTATATATTAAAATTAAACTCTCTAGATATACTTTGGTCATGTGTTGGTGAAGCACATTTCAAAATTCCAAAAAATTATCCTTTATTTCCCTTACATTTTTCTAGAAAAGTATTACTATTCATTATTCAACACCAGAAAATTAGCTAGATACAAGTAAAACCTTCATTTTTTTTTTAAAAAAATTTCCCATAAATATCATTTTACTATGCGAAAAACGACTTTTAACTTAAGACATTAAAAGATGTTTTAGGTATCAAATTATCGAAGTAGAGGCACGTGAAGTAAAAGGATATGTTTTTACTTCAAGTAAAGACCGAAATCGTATGCCATAAAAAACAAAGTCTTTTACTAGTCCAAGGAGCCAAACCGGTTCGAATTTGAACTAATTCCGAAGTAAAAAAACGTTTATTACTTCATTGCTTTCGTAAATCAATGAAGTGAATGATCAAGTGAAAACTAAAATATTTTTGTGGAGTTGTAATTATTAATTGATCACAGACATGTAGCGAATCTCTGCTGCAGTTCAGATCCAAGGGAAAATCGAAATTACCAATACACTGAAACCCTACCATGTGTTTGTTCATCCATATCTGAGGTAAGAGGGCTTGTTTTCAAAGTATGAATTTCGTTTATGCATTTTTGTTTTATTTTTTGAAATTGGTCGAGTGCAATTCTTCTTCTACCCCCTTCTTGATACGATTATCGTATGTTTTAAGTGTTGACACTGTGGGGATTCAATTGGATATGGGTGGGAATCCAAATATGAAATGTGTATGGCCCTTAAACAGTGTGATTGTAACCGTCATTCGGCCTCGCCCCTTTAGAGGAGTAAAAATTAAGGACCGATATTAATAAACCACGAAAGTAGAGGAATCTCAGTGCCTAGGTCAAAAATATGTTGATATGATTCATGTTATACTTGTTATGTGTTTTCGAAATTCAAGTATGTTTGTTATGTATGCGTTAGGTCAAAAAATAAGATGACGTAATTCAACTGCATGCAAATCTAGAAAAAATGGAAAATAGCTAATTAAATGATTTTAAGTGCATAAATTAATTATGTTAGATATGTTTATATGGTTAGGATGTAGTTTCTACTTTGATGCATGAAACTATATTTTTAAAGGTTATTCGAGATGCGATCGAGGAACGGAGACCGGTGTTTGAAAAAGGAAAATATTTTTATGAAATAATTGTTTTTAATTATTTAAAATAAGGATGATGCTATATGATATTTTTGAGAATAAGGAGTTTTGATGTGATTTTATACGCCGAGTCATATTTTTAACGGTATTCGATTTTCGACAAAAATATGAACTTTTCAAGAACTCGGCTAATATTTTCACGAACTTTCCTAAACAAAATATTTTAAATATTCACTAATGTGCTTAATGGGCCTATTAAACCATGTTAATGGGCCTTGGTTTGTACACATGGTTTAATTAACAATAAAAAGCCTAAACCCTACCCCAAAACCCCATACATCCCATGCCCAACACACACACAACACACACAAGAACTCTTGGCAGCCATAACATATGCACACACGAGAATTTTTCAAAGGGGAAGCCATGGTTTTTGAGGAAAAGTTCAGCCTAGATTTCTACGTCACCGTTCTTCGCCTCGCCAACACGTTTTCGTTCGTAATTGACACACCATAAATCTTCTTTTTCTCATCTATCACACCATATTATTGTTTTGAAGTATGTTTGCATGAAGTATATGGTTGCCTTATAATTATTTTCGTTTTTATGTTATGGCATGTCTAGAATTCATGATTTGTGATTCAAAACTCATGTATATGTTGCATAAAGGGGTTGCCATCCTAGGACAATAAATAGGGATGATTTAATGAGAGATTAAAAGCTTAGTCGGGGTAGGAGTCCTAGCCGAGTTACGAAGAGTCATAGGTTTGTTAGCTAAGGTCGCGCGGCTCGTGTGCTTCGTGCAGGGGGATGCAGCGGGTTTGGTTGAGTCCAGAGGGTCCAGTAGGGTTCCTAGGAGGGCTGGACAGGGTTTGGCTCAAGGTGGCTCGGGTGTGGCTCGACTAAATGGTGAGATGGCTCGAAGGGTAAGCTAGGGTTTGATTATTGGGTTTTAAAAAGCTAAAGGGTCGAACCGTGATCTACGGGGGTCGAATCATGGTTCATGAGGATAGTTTAGGTATAAAAAGTCTATGTTTAAAATTTGGGAAGAAAACATTAAAGTTTGAATTAATTCGGGATAAAAAGGATCTACGAATAAATAATTATGAAATTAAATCGAAAGCCATGAATTTAAGCTAAATAAAAATATAAAAAAATTAATTTAACTTTAAATAATTATTGAGAATGGTCTAGAGTCAATGAAAGTAAGAAAAAGTCAAAATCGAGAAATTTTATGTCTAGGGATAAAACGATCATTTTACACCTGAAAATAGTAAATGCCCTGGCATTGTCCTGAATGCTGTAAAATATGTTAATATGTTTATTTTAAATGTATATGAAATTTTATGATGAAACGTTAATACTAAAAGATATGTTGCATGCTTGGTTTAAAAGAAAAATGATTTGTTCATACTTTAATTTTTATAAGTCATGAAAATATGAAAAGTTGAAGGAAGTGAAGTGATTGTGAGAAATACGGTGATTATGATGATACGATAATATATAAGGCCAAGACTCAGTTAATGGGTGAGAGTGTCGCTGATGTCCCCGCCGCCCAGTACTGTGGTAATACGTAGATGGATCCATCGACCTTCAGCTAATACGAAAGTTACAATTAACAATCTGAATTCAACGAAAAGAAAAATGTATATGTATATGATGAAAAAGAAAAGCGTTTAAGTTTATGCATGTTTATGAAATGTTATTTTAAGTAAAAGTATTTTCACTGTTGCTTGTGAATGTATATGTATTACTTGTTATTATGATTATGGTTTGCTGAGTCAATAGACTCACTAGGTGTGATTGATGCAGGTGAGCATGATGTTGATGTTGTCGAGGGACTTGATGGTAAATCTTACTAGACTGAAAGTTCACACAACCCGAGGACCAGCGCTAGTTTTCCGCATTTACGCTTAAGTTTACGTTAAAGATTTTTATAACTTTTATGATGATTTTGAGTGGTTTTGAGAGGATGTTAGAGTTAGTTTGATTTTGAAATATTACTATGTTTAGGTTTGGTAAACGACTGATGATTTCATGTTTTGAATTTTTTCCTTTGAATTTTATAGTTGGTGGTTTTATTTTTAAATGGTGCAATGTTATTTTAATAAAATATACATATATATGTGTAGTTATTTTCGGCCGATTATTTAGAAATTTTTTTTAGTACTTTTTAAGAAAAACGAGTAGTGGACGTTTCAGTATGTTTTCGAACGGCTCTCACTTGCTGATTGACGACTATATCATTCATCACTTACATTACTCTCCCCAGATAAGCCTGAAAAAGAGATCAAAGAAGATGAGTTAAGACCCGTTTTGGGCATGGTGATTCACGAGAACATTAATTTAAGTTTACATTTTATTTAATTTGTAAAATGTTCATCATTATTTCTATTGTTTAAGTTATTCTGTTATAAAGACCATGTTATTTCTTTAGAATTTATGATATAAACTGGTTTCGATTTATAATGTACCACAAGACTTGTTGTTTTCGATTGCATGATTGCAAAAAAACGTTGGTGTCGATTACCACCGGTCTCAGAGCATGAAACGTCCACTATTTTTGAACTTTAAAATCCTACTAATTTTTTTTCTTATATAAATTTCTAAAATTGCAATTTAAAATACTCAAAATTTCCAAACTCCAAATTAATTTAACATTTAAAATCTCAAGTGCATAAAATCCCTAAATCGTCTATTAACAAAAATCATACGTCAACCTTTAACATGATCAAAACTAACTTCAAAATAAAGCATAAAAATCTTTAAATAAATCATTCTCAAAATATTTATTTCAAAACTTTAACTATCAAGCTAATGCGAAAAATAATTGTCTCTCGGGAGTGTACAGTCAGACTCGATCCACTCAAGCGTCAGCGCTTCCCTCAATATCATCCTCACCTGCAACCATCCAAACTTAGTGAGTCTAATGACTCAGTACGTTCTAACCATATGTAACAAATAATACATATACAACCACATGCATAAAATCATACTTTTATTTAAAATAAGCTTATAATCCTAAATCATTTAATCGTAAAGCTTTCCATCACCATATATCATTTTGGGTAAAGTTTGATCCTTGAAAGTGACCAGCTGTATTATGTGATCTATTGATCAGTCTTAGCTCACCATTGCGCATGGGGACGGGCACTAGGCACCGTCGTAAAATGAAAATATGATCGTTGGGCTTCCTCTGTGGTCTTCTCCCGTAAACAGGCCTCTGGGGCCTTCTCTCTCACGATATTCCCAATCATTATATATCATATCCAATTTGTCACAGTCAATTCACATCTTTCAAAATATTTTTCTTTCATTTTTTATTCATAACATATCGTGTCTTTTCCAACTTCGTAAAATAGCATTTTAACAGTAAAAATCGTACAGCTTAAACATGCAACATAAAATTCCATATTTTCATCATAAAGTTTTAAAATATCATTTAGCATGTATTATGATTCTTCGGGACACTGCCAAACCTTTCGTACTACCAGGGACGTAAAATGAACATTTCGCCCTTGGATGCTAAAATTCTCGATTTTTGATTTTTTCTTGCTTTTATCGACTCAAGCCTATCCAAACCATAATATAAGCTTAAAAGTAATTTCTTATATTTTTCTTACACGTAAACCCGAGTCTTTCGATTTATTTACTTAATTACTAAATCGTGAAGCGTTTTAATCACGAATAAATTCAAAACTTAATATTTCCTTCCCAAACTTTAAACATAAACTTTTCATCCCTAGGCTCCCCCCGTGAGCCACCAACACACCCCGTGAGCCATGGTTCGAGCCACTTCCTCTAGTCCTTGCAAATTTCGAACCCTAAACACTACATCAAGCCACGACTCACAAACACCGAGCCACCCTTAAGCCACCTAGGACCAGACCCTCACCAGTACCTCATGGACCCTTCATGACCTAGCCTAGCCCAGCGCACCAGCCCCTAGTCCCAAATCCTAGCCGCACACTCCCTAGTCTTCCCTAGTCCAGATTGTACCTAGCCCTACCTGGAACCTTCCTGTACCAACCCTAGCCCGCGCACCGAGTCCTATAGCCCTGTTGCAAGCCGCGCGCATCTCTCCCCATGCTGAGAACCCTAGCGCCTATTGTTTCCTTGTGCTCTCTAGAGTTCAGTCATGCTGGGACTCTTTCTAGCCACGTCCCTAGGCAGGCCTAGTGCGTCTCCTCCCTAGCCATGCCACCTTTTTAGAAAACCCTAGGTTCTTCCTCCTACCCATGCACAGCCCTTCCATGCTCATCCAGCCCTCATGTAGTCCCTTAAACGACAATTTTCCTAGCCCTTAAACATCTTATATAGGCAGTGTGTCCCTTAGAATTTATAACGTATTTAAAGCAAGCGTAAGATCATCAAAAACGTTGAAAATAATCATCCAAACGATAAATGATTTGTACTCAAATAATTTTCATGCTAAAATACATCAATCGTGCATAATATGATTTGAATGGTGCATAAATAAAGATTAGGAGCTTGTTTTTGCGTTTAAAATGCTCGAATATTCGATCCTTGGCGTGGATTGCGAAGGGAGACGAACGGACGACGAAAGACCTTGAAATTTCTCTTGAAATTCTCGAAAACTTTTGCGTGTTTGTGATTTGTGAAGGACGGTTGAATGGGAGTCTCAAGACCCTAGGATTCCTTTTTGATATTTTCGAAATTTACATGTATAATGGGTTAGGGTTTTGGTATTTTAGTTTAGGAATAATTGGGCCATTCAATCAAAGATAAATTAGGCCCAATGATACTATTTTAATTGTAAAATAAAAGTTTACAAATTTTTTTTTCAAAAATAATAATATTTGGGCTTTTAAAAGTCTTTCGTTTGACAAAAACCGACTTCACGGATAAAATTGATATCGTCTCGTAAAATAATTTGAGCTCCAGCATTTTTAGAAAATTTTATCATATATAATCATAATATTAAGCCTCAAAAATATTTATCGAAAAATGTTTTATCTTTGTCGTCCCCGATCTTCTTTCTCCAACCTATTATCGAATATTCAGATAAAATCTTCAGTTTTCATTAATTCATGCAATTAGACCTTGAATCATATACTAAGTATCATTCAAGCATTTAAAATCAATTAAATAAATCAATTAAGCAATTTAAGTCATTTGTATGCATGCACTTTACTTTGACTTTTGGACGTTACAGAGCGTGACATTTAAGTGGTATCATAGTCCGTCAGGTTCATAATCCATTTGGGGCAAAATGTTTACAAAATAGGTCAAATTTTGGTCAATACCAATGCAACCTCCTCCGAGACAGCCCAACGAGTCAAAATCACCACTTCGTCATGAGGTAGGGGCCGAAAACGCAATAATCCTTCGTTTAGTTATCCAAAATCGCGTTTTTGCCATTTTAGGAAAATTCCGTAGAGCCTATAACTTTTCGTATGAAATTTCGAATTCGATTCCGTCGACTCTTCTGGAATCCTCTCGACATATGCTTCGAATTCATATGTCTATCTCCAAGCTTTCTATTTTCGTAAAATTTTCGAAAAATATATATCTCAGTGCTTGATGTCTTCTGTTCTATGTAATTGAACTTATTCGGAGGCCTTTTCACTTTTTCTTCTGATTTTAGGAAATGGCTCCATCAACTCTCTTACGACCTCGCACTCGGGCACAGGCTGCTATCCGTTTAAAGGAGCTAGACCTCAAGTACCAAAGGGGACTAATCAAGCGCCTTAGAACCCAATTAGAGGAGCATGGGCAAGAATGTGAACACTGGCCGCATCCAAGGCAGAACAACTTGAACGGCTGAACAAGACGATCCACTAGTTTGAAAAATTGAGAGGTGACAAATGGCCTTGAGAGACGCATAGAGACCAGTAAGTACCTATGTAACGCCCCGAAAATCTGAAGGTCCAAGTGAACCACATGCATGCAAGTTATTAAATTTCTTTGGTATTTTATTAAATTTTTTAAAAGCATTAAATGCTTGTTTATTTTATTAAATTGTGTTTAATTATTTTTATGTATTTTATGCATAATTATTTCATGATAGAATTTATTTAATGAAATTTTAAAAGTTCATGCATTAAGGTTTTTAGATGCAATTCACGCTTGAACGAGGAACGGAGATCGGAGAATTTTCAGAAAAATTATTTTATAACACGATTTATTTTATAAATTAATTTGTAGCGTTTTTAAGTGTATTTTTCAAAAATGCGAATTTTTGAATATTTTTACCCGCTGGGTCTTCATTTTTATCGGTATGTAAATTTTATCGAATCGGGGGTCGTATTAATGGTTCGGCTAATATTTTCAAAATCTTTCCAACACGAAATATTTTTCGGGAGTGTGTTTAGATTTATCGAGCCTATTTTTAAAGCCTATTGAGCTTAAATGTTTTTAAACTTTGATTAACATTTAGGGCCCATTAATTTATTTAATCCTAAACCTTATATTTAGTACCTAAGCATTTCTCTAAGCTCCCACTAAACCTAATTACGTCTCAACAGCCGCCCACCTCCCCCACTCACAATCCCTCTCGTGAAGTGCTGCTGCAACTTGTCGGTGACACCATTTCTTTTCATTTCAAGCAAAAAGCTTTCCCCTTCGGCTGGTTCCTCCATCGTTCTTCCAAAAACAAACATCAAGGCACGTTTGTATATTCCTTCTCTCATCATGCAATCCAATAATAAGCCGTAATATGTGTGTTTGTATGCAAAAGTTTCGATCTGTTTGTAGCATGCACATTTGAATTATTTTGGCACGAAACTTTGCTCATTTTAGCTTTCAACTCACGTTTTCTGTCTTGTATCGCGAGGGGGGCTGCTATATTAAGTGGTCAAGGGCCTGTGCAGATCAGGAGTGTGAGGTGTAGGCTGTGGAGTGTGTAGATGATCGGGTTTGGCTGTGATCGAGAGGGGCTGTGCAGATCGGGAGCCTTTGGCGTAAGGGTTCGGTCCGTCGTTTCTCTACACCAGTAGCGCGAGGGCCTTCTCCAGCCTTGGAACAGACCCTGGTGGGTCTGAGTCAGGGTCTGGAATGGCCCGAGCCATGGTGGAAAGGAGGGAACAAACAATAGAGCTAGGGGTGATGGGTTAGCCGCGGTGAGAGCATCTTTGTGGGTTCTCGGTTTCTAGCGGTTAGAGGCTTGCATGGGGCTTGTGGCGTGGGTGTGGTATGTCCATTGGGGATTGATCTTGGTCCCTAGTAAGTTGGTTCATGACTGGTACGAGGAGTTCAGCTTGAGGCGTGAGTTTTTGGGAGGAATGTGTGCTTGAGGTGGTGAGTTAATATAGGACCGAAAATGTTGGCATGTTCTGGAATTTTAGCCGTGGGTCTGGGGAGCCTAATGACATTTTTTAGGACCTATTAAGTGTTTTTATGATATGGTAAAAGTTGTAGAAGATTTGGGGAAATTTTGGATCGATTCGGATTAAAATCGAAACCCCGATCCGAGTTTTAAAACGAATTAGATAAGCGGTGATTTTGGCTCGAGTTTACGCTTAGGAATGCCTTTAAAAATATTTTGGGATATTTTAAAGAGTTTGGTAAGCTTCGGGTCGATTTTAGAGGTCCAGGGATGAAACGATAATTTTCGGGTTTCCAGGGGCAAAATGGTCATTTTGCACCCAGGGTGAGATTTTAGTCCTGGCAGCGCCCTAAGCACAAATTTATGATATTTTAAATGTTTATGCATAATGTTTACGATTTTTACAATATTATGATAAATACGTTGCATGATTGGTTTAAAAGAGAAAGTTACGCATATGCATGTTTTTATTAAGTGATGAAAATGATGATATTTTTGAAGGAGGTGATTTGGTTGTGACTGAAGATGTATATGTATACGATGACATGAGATATGATGAGCTGAGGCCCGGGCTCAGTGGGCAGGTAATGCTGTCGTTGATGTCCCCTGCAGCCGGGTACCACGGTTTTTATAGATGGATCCATCGATAGAGCTGATACGAAAGTCACAACTAATGAACTGAATTCAATTAAAAGAAAATGTTTAAGTTTATGTTGATTACGATGAGTTGTTTTGACACGTATATGATGACTTGAGATGACATGATTTGACACGTTATGATTTTCCACGACACGTTTACGTTACGCTTTTAAGTTCATGAAAGTTATGTTGAGTATGATATTTTTCACTGCTGTGTGCCTGTATATGTACTTGTTGTTACTGGTACAGGTGTGTTGAGTCTTTAGACTCACTAGGCGTGTGTGATACAGGTGAGTTCGATGCTGAGGAGACTGGGTGTGCTGAACTCTGAGTAGGCAGCTCTGGTGCGGTGACATGACCCGAGGACCGCACGGTTTTTCCGCACATTTAGTTATGAGTTTTTGAGAGGAGTTAAACATTTTTATACGTTGGTGGTAATACGATTTTTACTAGTTCATGATGTTTACGTAAATTTTTGGAGGATGTTGGTTATTTCAAAAACTGCGNTTTTCGTATTTTAATAACGAGTAGACGTTTCAACCTAGAAGAGAGACTGTGTAAAGACATGGAGCGATACAGCACAAAATTGAACGAGGAGAAGCAAAAGAATGATTGAGGGAATCCTGTAATGCAATGAATAATATTTCGGACGTCACCCACCACTTGATCAAACAATCTGAGGCGCTCAGGAACCAGAATCAGCACTCTTGTCAATTGCTCAATGAGGCTTATGCAGAGATACAAGGACTGAAGACACAGGTGGCATAACTCACAAGAGAAAATACCCAGCTCATGCAGTTGATTGAGCAGATGCAGGGAAGAAGAGTCTGAGGATGAAGACCATGAAGAGATAGAAGCGGAACTCATAGAAGCAGCCATAAATGGAGAGATAGTGGAGCAGGGTGTCATTGTTGTTTGCACTTTTATTACTAGGAGTTTCCAGCTACTTGATGCCTGTTGTCAAATCTGATGTTTCAACTCCTTGATGTCGGTTTGAGTCCATAAACAGATCTATGAAGTTTGCATATTTTATGCTCACTTCCTATTGATGTGAATCCTTAAGGTTGAGACATCTAAATCTCTTCCTTACCCATTAAAGAACGATGTCTTCACGCCCATCTGTCATATTTCATAGTCATACCATGCTGTTATGACTAACAGTATCCTAATGGACTAGAACATCACGACTGGAGAAAATGTTTCTTCATAATCAACACACTGCCTTTGAGTGTATCTTTTTGCTATCAATCTCACCTTGAAGGTCACCACCTCCCATCTGCTCCAAGTTTTTTTTTTTTGTAAATATATTTACATCCTATGAGAACAAGTCTCTCGAGTGGATCTACCAAAGACTATACTTGTTTCGAATACACAGAGTTCATCTCGAAGAGCATGGCTTAAAATAATTTAGATGAATCGGCATCCGATAGTGCTCCTCTAAACTTTCTTGGATCATATCCAAGAATGGGCTCACCTTGGCCCTCGTCAAGAAGCATGTTCATCTTATTAGGCGGCCTTGAGACATTTTTGGATCTCTTAGGAGCTTGTGTTTCTTCGATTGGCTGTTGGGGTGTGTGTTCTACTATTTCTGTAGTGGGTTATTCCTGAATCTCATCGAATTCTATCATCCTTTTTTTCTATCAAATAGAAACTCTTTCTCTAAGAAGGTGACATTCCTTGAAACTAATACCTTTATTTCATTGGAAACATAGAAGTAATAGCCAACAATGTTATTTGGATATTCCACAAAGTAGCACAAATTGACTCTGCTGTCTAATTTGTCTCTCACTTCTTGCTTCACGTAAACATAACATCCCTATATTCTTAAGTAAAAATATTTGCTGGATTTCTCATCCACATCTCATATGGAGTTTTATTCTTTCTATGGACTTGGTTCAAAAACTTTGCTGTTGTTTGAAGCACAAATCACCAAAGGAATGACGACAATTCAATGAATCCCATTATAGATCGAGCCATGTCTATCAATGTTCGATCACGACGTTCTGACACACCATTCAACTGGGGTGTGGAAAGTGGAGTCCACTGTGAGAGAATATCACTCTTTAAGGTAGTCTTGAAACTCAATACTCAAGTATTATTCATCTCGATCTGATCGAAGTGTTTTAATACTCTTTCCTAACTGTTTTCAATTTCTGCTCTGAATTCTTCGAACTTTTCATAAGCTTCAGACTTGTATTTCATTAAATACACGTACGTAAACCTCGAATGGTCATCAATAAAAGTAATGAAGTAGGATTGGCCATATTTCGTGCGAACACTTAGCGGACCACACACATCTGTATGGTTCAAATCCAACATATCATGTGCATGTTCCACTTTCCTTAGTAAAAGGGCTTTGGTCATCTTTCTTTTCAGACAGGACTCACATGTTTCTAGAGAGTTTATGTCTGACGAATCAAACATGTCTTCTCCCACTAGCTTGTACATCATTCTTTGAGAAATATGTCATTGCCTAGCTTGCCACAAGTGTGCTTGATTTAGACTATCTTGTTTTCTTTTGTTTGTTATTGTTGAAATAATGTTTACTTGGACATTCACTTATCATCGTCAAAACATTTCTGGCTCAGATAATTCCTTATGTCCAGACTTCTTGCAGTTAAACAAGCCTATTCAGCCTTCACCCGGCCCATACTTTAGATATTATTATCCTCTTGTTGGTATATAATTATATAATCTATTAGAGGAAAAATGATAATGTTTAATTAATTTAATTTTTTTAATATCTTAAATTTTAAAATAATTATTAATTCGACAAATTTAGTAATATTTTAATATGATTTATAGTTTTACTAATATTATAACTAATTTATTATTATTATATTATTTTTTTTATCATAATATTATAATTTTTACTAATCGTTATTTAATATTTAAATTTTCTTGATTATCACAATAAATGAATATTTATATTAATATTTAATTTAATTTAATTTCTATAATATTAATTGATTTTTTTAGATGTTTCTGGAAATTAAAATTAGTGATATTAAATAATATAATATTTTAATTTTATTTATAATTTTTTTAAATAAATAAATTAATTCTAGATATTTATTTATCTATTCAATCATTTTAACAATATATTATTAACTAAAATACGATGATAATATTTTAATAATCATAATATAATTAATAAAAATAATCAAGTAATTTAAAATCATATCAAACATTATATAATTTATCACATTATGTTATTTATTTTTGTCTTTCATTTTATAATCACTCTAGTTATATATCATTTATTTATCCTATCATATAAATCAAACGAGGGCTAAAGTTATTGTTTTATCATCTCAAACAAATACAAGTATATAACACAATCATATTTAATTAAATTTACATTAAAATTTAATATGTGTATTGTGCAAATGATAGTAATAATATCATTAGAATAACTAAATATATGACGTGTCGTCATACTGTCATTGTTAAAATCATAAATTATTACTCGAAATTTATAGTAAAATCATCTTTTTACGAAAATAAAATTGCACGTGACATTCTCGAATACAATTTCTCAAAATATTTTTCAAAAACACTCAAAATTACTACCAATTTACTGTTTAATTTGTTTTAGTTCTATGGTCTCTTCGTTTCTGAAGAGAAAAATATTTTTCTAATAATTTCTTAATTTAATTTAATTTTCTAATATTATCTTTTCCTTGTTGATTTGATTGTGTATGATATTTGATAAAATTTTGTCTTTCTAGATAATGTGATAAATATGATAAGATCTTTCTAGATATGGTATTTATGATAATAATTTGTATGATATGATATCTTATTCTTAATAGAATTCTTGTTTACCATATCTTGTAGGTTTCTTTGTGAAGATAAACTCTATGAGAGAGAATGTCTATAAATAAGAGAAACAAAGACATTGTTGAAAGTCTCTCTCTCGGTCTCTCGTGCACGCTCTCTCTCAGATTAATCATTCATGCACTTTGCACGACACAAACTTTTCATAGAAAATTAATTACAAAGTCGTTGTTGATCCAAGAAGAGCTTGAGGATTCCGATTTGCACTCTTCACCTAGAAGTTTTCGTGGCTGCTTATTGATGCATTGCCGCACGTCTTGAATTTCAGAGAAAATATTCTGCAAAGACGTTGTTATTTTGAAGTGTGTTGTTTCACGTGTTGCCGTGATTGTTGGAGACATCTCAGACAACACGAGTGCAAGTGTTGGCTGAAGATTAGGTTTTGTTGCTCCAGTTTTTGGCTTCACACTTTTGCTTTCTTAATTGCGTTTTAGTGTTGTTCTTTGTTTTAGAAAGCATTTTATTTTCTCAACTTGTTGAGGAAATTGATTTTCGTTAAAATCACTAGTGATTGGTTTTTGTAAACGTTTTGGTTTTTTAGTGATTAATATTTGCCCTGAGGTACTTGTGCAAATTTAATCTTGTCCATCTATTAATTTAAAATCAATTTGTGTTACAAACTTTAATATTCCGTTACATGTTGTCTTAAATGTTGAAACATTTGACACAATACTTAATTCTGATAAAACACAAATTTATAATTTACACTACTGAATTTAATTATAAGATTATTAAATCCAATCCACAAATAACAAATTAATGTATGTATTTCGTACCATGGACGATGTTAATTTCCAAGTCATGTTCAGCAAGGTTTAATTTTCAATAGTCCAAATGAAAAATTACCTGTCAAGTGATAAAATATTGGACCAAAACTTCTGGCTTGAAAACTTTGATCATTTTAATAACTTTAACTTATAAAATATGGACATGATCGCTCGCATGTATATGAGTTTGAGCCTGTGACTCAACGAAAATAAATCTGCCTTCAGTGTCAAATGTCATGTTCCAGGTCTCTTAGTCTTTCCAATTCCGGCAATATCACCGAATCCAGCTCAGGCCGGTCCCTTCTCCTCAGTTCACAGCATTTCAAAGCCAGTTCTGCAAACTTAAGTGCCTCCTCAACAGGCCAATCTTTCACGCTTGGATCAAGTATTTCGGCAAATTGCCCCGTCTGGATCGCTCTCTCGACATGGTGCGTCAGACCCATTGCTTGCCTGGCAGTAATGATTTGCAGCAACAGGATTCCAAGTGAGTAGATGTCTGACTTGGTACCCAACATCCCGGTTTGTTGGTACTCCGGATCAATGTAACAGAAAGTGCCTGCTGCTGCTGTCGCGTGATATTGAGTGCCACTTTCAGATGAAGATGCTTGAACCATCCTGGAAAGGCCCACGTCGCTGATCTTGCTAACGTAATTCTTGTCCAAGAGAATGTTGGCTGGTTTGAGGTCGCGATGCACAAGCGGCTCTGGTCTTGTGTTGTGAAGAAAGTTGAGTGCAATGGCGACTTCCGCGGCTATCCTGAAACGGACTCCCCAGGACAAAGGTCGCGTGCCGTTTTTGCGGTAAAGCCTGTCTTCTAAATTTCCATTTTCCATGTATTCATACACGAGGCAACCATACTCGGGACAGGCACCTAAAAGGATCACCATGTGCGGATGTCTCATTCGGCTCAAAACATCGACCTGCATGCACCATATGTTTGTTTCATATAACACAAACGTATTAGATTAGATTTTGGTCTTATACATTTCTTTCGAGTTTACCTTACCTCTCTTTGGAATTGCTTATGGCCTTGTGATACATCCGGTTTCAGAATCTTAACGGCCACCCGTGTGTGATCGAGAAAACCACTGTAAACAGGTCCATATCCACCTTCGCCGATTTTACATGAACTAGAGAAGTCATTAGTTGCAACTTCTATTTCGTTGATCGTGTACCTCCTATATCTACTCACACCGCATGCCAATATCACCCTCTGCTTCTCTTCAGCCTCGTGTTTGAACTTGGTTTCTGCATGCCTTCTCTTCTCAAACTCGACTTCTGCCAACTGTTGAGCCTTAGTCACCTCCATAACTGCAGCACTGCACTTTTGCTCCTCTCTTTCCACTATAGCTAATGCCCATTTTTGCACATTATTGGCACCTTCCGAGTTACCAGCCTCCTCTAATTTCCATTGGTCTATCTCTCTAACCTGAAACAACATAATGTGCTCAACTGTTGATCAAGAAAATATTTTAACAGCGTTGTAAAATTTGTAAAAGATATACCTTCTCCCTAGCAATTGCAGCTTCTTTACAAGCTGCATTGTACATTTTTGTGATCTGCATTAACTCTAGTTTCAATCTCCTCAATTCAACCTCCATTCCCTGCAATATCCATTGAGAAACCATGATTAATCAACATGCTGAAGTTATCATGTTCAGAGTCCTGCTAGTAAAATAATTTATTAACATACTGCTTCTTTAGAGGAGTTAATAGAACTCCTGGACGTGTTTGATATCCGGGGATGATCTATGAACTCAATGGAGCCATCAGACAGTATACTGTGCACTTCAGATTGGTAGCTCGAGCCACAAGAGGCGCGATGCAAATTATCTTTTGTTTGAATCAGAAGATTATTGTTGAGTACATAATTCTTGCTGTTAGAAACCTGTTTATTAACTGGTAAAGCATTGGCGTGACAAAATTCACTGATGAATCCCATGGAATCCAGCGGTGAGCTGCTGCTGCTACCAAAGGGCGTATATTCAAAGCTTGAAGCTGCTGAATTCCCAGGAATAGGATTCTTACAGCCGCATCGCCCTTCCCAAGTGGCCATATGCAGTAACTCGTTGCTGCACTGTGAGCTTTGAGATGAAGAAGTCTTGCTGCTAAAAGGTGGCCTAATCCATGGTGCCATGGGGTGATATTCCACGATGTTAGTCGATGAATTTAGAGGCGATACCTTCTCAGAGCAAGCAGCAGTTCTCCAACTTCCTAATCTAAAGGTTAAAATGATATCAATAACCAGGTTAATAATCATGAGACGGACTTTGCTGGATTTCTCTACTAACCGATGAAATTCAGGGGAGAATGAAGTGTCCGAAGCGCCATCAATAGTTGCAGAGGTGGGTACGGTGAGTTCGGTAGCAGATTTAATTTTCAGGGATTTTCCTCCCTTGGATATTACATAAACTGAACAATAATCAGGTGCAGATTTCGCTACACAGCTTGGAACATCAGCATTTCTAAATGCCCTGATAATACCGGAGAACAAGAGATCGTTGTAAGCAAAAACTGAGACATGCATTGTAAGACCATAGCTGGTATTATCTATTTACCGTGATATGGCATTTCGGGTTGAAGCACCAAGTAGAATGGTGGTGATGAAGTTAGCTTTGATGTACTCACAAAGGGCATTCGCAATGTCAAGGTCATGGATTATCACATCCTTCACACGGACCTGTTGGATTCATGGAAATCATCAAAGGTTTGAGGACACACACAAACACACACACAGATATATATATATAGGGCACGTCAACGTCCCACAGCTTGCATAATTCATGGAAATGCATATGATCTTATTACCCCTTTTCGCCCACAAAAGCCGCGATGAGGAAGGAACATTTGATGGATTTCAGATTGAGTAGGTGCATGGCTTTGTTTTGGGACAGCATTCTCTGCGAAAAAACGTGGAGCATGAGTCAAAGTACTTGAATTTTTGGAGTTTATAAGCAGGGCGAATAAATTAGTTTCCTTCAAATTTTGTGATAATTTTACAATTATCATTGAAGTACATCATCGGAATTGTACAAGGATACTTCTGGAATGCAAATAGACGACAAGGAAAAAGATCACTGACGAGAATACAAATCTGGTTGAGCCGTGCTTATAACATGTACGAGGATAATTCGATTATCCTTCAACCTTAAATTCTCGACGGCCCATTTGACGGCGAATTGGCTGTTCTTGTTTCTGTCTATTGCCACGACCGGGATAATCAACCCTTGATCTGAATTATTCTGCTCATTCGCCATGGCAATGTGTTTACGGCCATAACAGGGAGGGAGGCAGTGGCTGCTTGCCGCTATGGGAGCAGCTCAGCCATGCAACGGCGGAGGAATGGATTTTGCCGGCGAAAATAATGGGAATTGATATTGACTTTGACCCTTCTAAATTTGGGATTTAACTTCTTAAGTAGTTGCATGTATGCATGCATTCACGCTTAAGCCACAAGTATTTCGCCCACCTCTCTTTTTTCGTTCCAACTTTTTAGTTTATTTTATTTTACGTACAATAATTTTTTTTAGCATTATTTATATACAGAAAAAAAAATCTCATGCTAATGAATTCTTACAACCAAAATATTTTAAGTAGAAGCACTTTGATATATATACCGTGGCGGAGTCAGGAATACGATTCTAACCGAACTAAAATTTAAACTCTAAAGTCCTTTATTATTTTAAATTGATTTACCAGAGCTAATATCAAATTTATCCAAAATTATACAAAAATTTACGTATAAATTTTAAAAAAAAATTAGTTAGCCTAGGTGGCAAGGACTGTGGCTCCGCCACTATATATATATATATATATATATATATATACACATCAGCAAATTGAAAGTCAAAATCCGTCCGCTCTAAATTAATATATAAATTGTATATAGAACTCATCAATATAATGAAAACTGAAAATTTCCAAATTCAAAAATTTCACTAATTCATTTTTTGCAGCTGTCAGTTTTGTGAACTCTTTCACTAAAACAGGCAGTTCTTCTCTCCTCAGTTAATTAGTTGTTAAGCTAAATTTCACATCTTCCATTACATGGAATCAACTTATGTTCTTTATAAGCAATATGTTTGATCTCTATCAAATTACAGTCATCAAATTAAACGCCTTGAAATTGACTATGTCAACAGGGACACAGAATCCGAAACTTGCGTGACCCTTAATTGTTCAGGGATACAGCTAGTTGTGAGTTCCTAATTACTTCATTTTGATTCAAAATAACATTTATTCTTATTCGGGCTTACCCTAATTAATCTCATTATTTTCATCAACCCCTTGATAAAAAATGTCAGAAATCAAGTTTGATTGCACCCATTCGATCATGATAAGTGCATTTAATAGCATCGTCTCATGATCCCCTATGTAACCCTGATAGTGCCTGCAAGAACCTTAAGTTATATTTAGCGCACAGTACCGTGATGTCCACTCATTTTAAAATGCTACTTAAACCTTTTTTTTTAAAAGCTATGGCAGAAAATACACCCGCTCAAAAACATTTAAATAAGTTAAACAGGCGTTTTAAAAAGTCAAAACCTCTGAATAAAAATAACTGCATATAAAAATATTTAACATCCTCAAAACCCTATACTGTTGTTTAAAAGAATTCAAGCGTAACCTTCAAAAATCATGTTAAATCATCAACATAGTAAAAGATGAAATTGTATAAAACAAACAATGTTCATCCATGACTCATAAACATATAGTGCGGAAGAAAAGCAAGGTTCTCGGGTTTTCACGTGCACCCCCAACTCAGCCTACTCAGTCTTCAGCGCCTCCAGTCTCCACATCAATATGCTCACCTGCATCAAGCACACCTAGTGAGTCTAAAAACTCAACACACCTGAACCATTATAACAAGTACATATACATTACATGCAACAGTGAAAAGTACTGTAATCAACATATGTTTTATGATCTTAAAAACATGAACTTAAACATATCGTAACAAAGCATAACGAGTCAAAACATGTCTCAACATATCATCATATACGTGTTCGTTTTCTTTATTTGAATTTCGTTCATTAGTTGTGACTTTCGTATCATCGTATTAGTCGATGGATCCATCTACGTATAACCGCGGTACCCGACAACGGGGACATCAGCGACAGTTTACCCATCCACTGAACCTTGTCTTACATGTCATCGTATTATTGTATCATCATATTATTCACAACCAACTCCCTTCTTTCAAAAACATGTTATCGTATTCATCACTTATAAAAATCATGCATATACGTAAATTTTCTTAAAATCCAGCATGCAACGTATTTTTCATATTTCCACAAAAAGACATGTTCGTGATAGCATATACATTTAAAACATGTCAATTTGTGATCAGGGCATAACCAGGACTACTAACTCGACCCGAGTGCAAAATGACCATTTTGCCACTAGAAATCCTAAATGACCGTTTTACCGTTGGACCTCAAAATTTTGGCCCGAAGTTGACCAAACTCCTTAAAACACCTAAAACGTATTTATAATCATTTCCCGATGTAACCTCGAGCTAGTTTCATAACTTATACGATTCGTTTTAAAACTTGGACCAAGGTCTCGGTTTTAACTTGAATCAACCCAAAACTCAACCAAACTTTTCCCAACTCAAACCACACCTTAAACACACCCTACCAGCCCCTAAATAACTTGCTTCAGAGCACCTAAGACCCTTGTAAAAGGCCATATAGCTGCTGGAAAATTCTTCCCTTAGCCACCAACAAACCCTAGTGCACCTAACCTTCCAATATTCGAACCTAGACCACACTAAGCCGGACCATCCCTGAACCAGACCACCGAAGGACCAAGACCAAACCCACGGGTTGGTTGGTACGTTTTCGAAAATATTGCCCGAGCCCTCAAAAAGTCTCCTGAATCGTTAAAATTTGTGTACCGGTTAAAAATATGACCCGATAAGTAAAAATACCCAACTAAAGCCCATTTTCAAAAATCATACTTTAATACATCATATATTAAATAATTAAAAATAATTATTTAATAAAAACATTTTTCTTAATTATCTCCGATCTCCGTTCCTCGTTCGAGCGCGAAAACTACTAAAAGCCCTTACGCATGAAACTTTAATAAACCATGAATTAAAACACATATTCATGCAATAAACATCCATTTAATGCATTAAAACCATTAAATAAAACATACAAGAAGTTTGATAACTTGCATGCATGTGGTTCACGTGGACCTTCAATTTTTCGGGACGTTACAAGTATGGTCTCTTCAACTCAATTATCCTAATCGAATATGCAATAATAGGTATATTGAGAGTTGCAAAAGAATTCGATAACGATGTGATATATGTTTTAGTAATAACAGTGACATGATATGTACAACTGAGGAAACACATTTCCAAAATGCATGTCTTACTCTGACCGGAGATTCTTTGAATTGTTAACTCATCAGTTCACATAGAATATCCACACCCGTAGGTGAGCAGTAAATCCTCGAGTACAATACATTGGATCCTACATCTTTCGAAACTACACCCAACCTAGCTACTTTATGACACTCAATCGAGTCGGTAAATGGTTCAAAGTGAATACTCGTACGTAGAGTCTCTACGTTTTCCTTGATCAAATGACTAATGGTGTACAATTTGTACAATAATACGTTTTCCTTGATCAAATGATTAATGGTGTACAATTAGAGTTCTTTTTTTCATTTCCTAATTCATAGTAAAAAAAATATATACAAAGCAATGTAGTGGTGGGTGCAAGAAGATATTGCTTTAAATACCGATTGAGGCTTGCCATCAGCTTCAGCTCTACGCCTATACCTTCCAAAAATATGGCAAAAACTTGTGTGAAACAATCTCACAGGCCGTATTTTGTGATACATATTTTTTATTTGAGTTATCCATGAAAAAATATTACTTTTTATGTTAAGAGTATTACTTTTTATTGTGAATATCGGTAATATTGACTCGTCTCACAGATAAAGATTCGTGAGACCATCTCACAAGAAACCTACTCCCAAAACATTGATTAAAATTAGGTTACCCAAACCTTATTTTTAACGATAATTATTATATATAGTATAAGAAGTGAATCGATAATGTAAGATATTTTAGATATTACTTTCATATTGGCGGCCAGCCCGAGAATCAAGAATTTTCGTGATGCATGGAAAAAAATACAAAATTGCAATATGTTAAAGAATTGGCATCAAAATGAGAGATTAAAGTTTATATTGTTGAAAATTTATAATGGGCTCGATGGATATTATCCTTAATCATGAAAAGTCCGGCAAAATCACTTACATTCATTGGTAAACACTGTTTAGATAAAATATACTATGGATGATCCAAGAAAAATCAGAAATCCTAACTTAATAGAAACATGATAGTTCCACAAGAGGAAGGGACTGGTTCAGCTAAAATCGAAACAAATACTATACTACCAAGAGTTGACGCCCCGTCTACGACAAGTACTTTTTCATAAGCTGACACAAATTTTAACGGTTAAACAAGAAAAGTAGGCAGAGGCAACTGTTGAAGTT
Source organism: Primulina huaijiensis (assembly GCF_012295235.1). Taxonomy (NCBI): domain Eukaryota; kingdom Viridiplantae; phylum Streptophyta; class Magnoliopsida; order Lamiales; family Gesneriaceae; genus Primulina; species Primulina huaijiensis. The sequence goes on from NC_133319.1 coordinate 17,112,769, forward strand.
TATAAAAAGTAGAGAGAAAGATACTACACGCAGAGTAGTTTTATGCTCGACACGTCTCTAAGCTCGAGATCTCTTGTTGCTGCATGCGGGGCATTTGTATTGCTTGATATGCTCGGCTCGCGCAGGTGTAATCTTCACACACTTGCCATGGAACCACTTCTCGCATAAGTCACAGCATATCCAGAATTCATCCGATGCATAGTTCTCCCCACAAGCTCCGCAGAGGGTGTCTCCATGCTCGTCCTCTTCTTCCTCATCCAATCCCTCTTCTTCATCTCTTGGCTGCGACTTTGAAACTTTTTCCGAGGCATCAGATGCTCGCTGCAAGCAAACATGAAAAGTTATAGCGCACCAAGAACATTCCATTGTCAAACAGATTATACTGCTCGGTCTACTGAGCTCAAATCATGCTCAAAACTAGACTTGATTCTAAAACTGAAAATGTAACTGCGAAAATTGAAGGGAAAACATATCTAACCCAACAGAGTGTACGCCCAATCCTGTTCTTACCATTTGAGAGTTTGATTTGGATTTGTTGCTACTGTGATTTGAGACTGAAGATTTATCTTTCTGTTGCTTCTTTGCCGCTCCACTCACGACTTCAAATACAGATGGAAGCTCGTTGATCATGTTGAAGAGTCGCTTCCTGGATGAAGAAATACGGTGAGATTATCACATGATTAACAGAGGAATCAAACAGATGATTTAATCAAATTATATAACAAAATCTCAAGGGATGTAAATCTACTGCAATTGAAAAATTGTTCTCCAACAAATTACAAAATTTAGCAGCGAGGAACTATCCAATCAAATCTTTACATAAACGAAGTCTTAACCACACAATGACCTTCAAAAGAAAGGATGCAGAAAAATTGACATGATAGCCAGAATGAATGTAGTTCAAAATTAACATGTAATATTAAACATGGAATTGAGCATCCACCTGTCAGTTTTATCAAATCCAAATCTGGCACCAAAATAAAAGGCAACGGCAAGCAACCAAGCATCACTGTGGACGGCAACAAGGGATAACCAGTCTTTTTCTTGCATGCCATCTCTAGCAAAGTTGATGCCCAGAGCGGGCTCAGGAAGTTCAGGAGGTACTTCTTCAGCAGGCAAATTGACCTCCCACTGTTCACTAGGAAATCCATACAAACACAAGTTCTCCTTCTCTGTAAAGCAAAACATGAAATAGATTGACACTGGCTGAATTTTACACAAAAGACCAGATAAACAAACAAATGAATTTGAGAATATAAAGAGCATCGCCTAAATTAAGTGTCGGGAAGTAAACATAACAACCAGACAAAAAAATGGAGAATTGAAAGTTTTTGCTAACCTAACAAATGTACCATGTTTAACAGCCATTTATACCAGTCCTACAGCAGATTACCCAAAACCAAGAAACTTATAAACCGAAACCACTGTTAGGAACAACAAACAGAAAAATGAAGGGGAAAACAGCGAAAGAAGATATCAAGATTATTCAGAAAACATCATCAAGTAGAAGAGGGGAAAAACCACGGCAGCCCAGAGAAATCGTATGCATCTTTTATGAAAGCTTTGGTACAATTACAAGAGATATTTAATACATAATTAATAAATTCTCAGGCTACAAAAACTGCAACAAAAATACAAACATCCCCTTCAATAATACTCACTAGGCAGCAGTCTTTTAGATTCCATAAATTCTATCAACCACTTGATTAATGTTTTACCATAATGTATTTGAACTTCAGATTGAAGGTTTTCAAAGAGAACAACTTTTAATCCATTGTTTAAATTGCTCAGATAAATATGAGTGCCTATTCATTTCAAATTTTTATACCATTTGTTCCAAGTTTTTCTTTCACACCTAGCAATCACATTTCAAAACCTCAAAAAATATATTGATTTGAAATCCATACCTCCAAATCAGTTTTTCATATCAAATCCTTCCATCCAAATGCAATATCCAAGAACTTTTTAAAAAATTCAACATCAACATGGAGCCGCCAGGCACCATTTTCCTCAAATAACATTAAACTAATAACGAACATGGATCCATAATTCACACTCAACATCAACAGGGACACATCAATCAGCTAGAGCAACTACAAGTTGCAAAAAAACACCCCAAAAATAACAAAGCAAAATGCATATTTCAATAACGATTTTTTCACAACTAAATTCATGAAAACAGGAGTATCTTTTTCAGAAAAATATATTATAAACACATGACAGGCACTTAGAAAGCATCGATAAGAAAAAGTATAACAAACTAATATAAAACCACAAAGAAAGTAACATCTCGTTAAAAATAACCGGAGACCAGGATCACAATGCTGATAGAATTCTTCAACATCTGCAAAACAAAGAAAAAAAAACAACCCACATTAAAAAATAAAACAACAAATCGAGCAAAAGAAGAATACAACAAAAATTACCAGTAGTGAGAGCTTTAATGAGGCCACCTCGACGACCCTTAAAATCCCGAAAGACTTCTTCAACAGTACGTGGATTGTACCCGGCCTCCATTTCTTTTCCTTTGTTCTTCTTCGTTTAAGTACAGCTCAACAAAATAAAGAATCAAAAAGTGCCAATAAAAAGCCAACAGAAGACAAATTTAAGCTCGGGAGTCGGGACCAAACAGAGTGGTGTGCAAACTCCTGGGCTTCTGAGGGTAGTGGATGAAAAAGTAAAATTTGAAAGAGAAAAATGAAGGAGAAGGACGCCTCCGAGGTGTGAGAGATGAGGCGGATTTGAATCTGGCCAAGGAGGAGGGGTTTAACTGCATTTGAGAGTGGGCTGATGAGTCCGAAAATCAATTTTATATATATATATATATATGTAAACGGGATTAATGCTATGTTTAATANTGCTAAGAGTATTACTTTTTATTGTGAATATCGACAGGATTGACCCGTCTCACAGATAAAGATTCGTGAGACCGTCTTACCAGAGACATATTCTTAAACATATTAGATTACACAGCTTAAAATACTTTAAATTTAAACTTCTCAAATTTCTCTTCAATCACGAATCTTATTTTAATATATAATTTAAATTCAAATTATAAATTTCATGTCATGTTATACGACAGAAGATAATAAATAATAAAGAAAAATGAATTGAAACATAACTTTTATGATATGATAATTAACTTCTGAGACTTGGATCTTATGAGTTAATAAAAGAAATAATTTAAATATTGGAATAATGATTAATATAAAGTTCATTTGTTGAATTTTTATAAAACATAAAAATATTTGACAAAGATATATAAAAAAAATCAAACAACAAAAGATTTTATAATAATTTATGTGAATATGAAATAATAAATACTATAAAATTAAAATTCTCAAAAACCAATAATATTATCATATTAAAAATAACAAGTAATTAATAAAGTTAATGTTTGATTAGTTTGTCTAAGTTATTTTATTTTTATTTTCACTTTTTTTGGTATGATTTATTCTTTATAGTTATTTTTATAATAAAAATTTCATAATAAGTTCTAGATTCATCGTAACAATTATTTGAAATATAAAAAATCACTAAGTGAGAGTAGTACTAAGATCAGTGACCTCTTGAAAAGTTATCGTGCGTCAAGCTGCTGATGTTGCGCCGCTTGATCTGGTTTGCTAAGTGGCCCGTAAAATAGTGACACCAGATTTTAACAGGTAATACTGTGTATGCTGGGGACAAGACCGATGGTAGGAAAAATATAAGACTGATCTCTAAAATATATGAGACAACACCAGCAGATAGACACGCACCTCCCCAAACTCATAGGCCTAACAGCCCCACCTATTATCACCCAAGTAGTTGCACTCTACGCTGCCACAAGTATAAGGAAATAAAGTTGATTTTTGGCTAACAGCTATGGCTTTTAATCTAATGGTAAGTACTTAATCCTAGAAAAATATTATAGAATTATTAGTCTTTCAAAATTCTTATTTATTATTTTTTGCTTTTAATCGTTTGTATTATAAATTTTTAAATCATTAAAATTTGTAATAAAATATTGATTATAAGTATTAATTATTATATATAATAAGCTTAAACACTTTAATATTATATTGAGAACATGAACAAAAAGTTAGCTCAAAGAACATGAACAAAAATATGTTAATTAATAAACATGAACAAAAATATTTTTAATTTCTTTTTTAAAATTCAATTGTGGCCATCAGTACTGTTTCAAAAATTTTCAATTATTATTGATTTTGTTGTTACACGAAAATTAGAAGAAAAGAAACCTCAATCGCAAGCTAACATTGAAATTCTTCGATGAGTTCTTCAGTCATTCGTCCTTCATTAATTTCAATTTTGAATTAGAAAGTTTTTTTTCCTGCTGTTTTAATAAATTGGATACATATCAAGAATATAATATATATAATATTTTTAATAAATTGTTTTCCTACTAAGTAATGAAAGTTTGTTGGGTTTCTTAATGTTGCATTTGGACTGATGAATTTTAAATTCATGAATTTCATATATATCCAAATATATATATTTGTAGTTTTAAATAAGCAATAAAATAAATTCCAGATCCACTTTTGCATGTTCATACAGTGTTTATGTTAATTATGATATATTTCAAGTTCAACTAATAATAGAGACAATTAAAATCCGTTCTATTTTGTTTAAATAATGTATAAATAAGTAAGATAGCTCACCGGATCATCATGAACGTGCCTTGGAAGATCACTGTTGCATCCAAACTTGATCTTCAACATCTTACCAGTTGAAGGAATGCAGTTAATATGAAATGAATGATCACATTTACCACAATAATAAAACCAGAACTTTAGATTGATGTCTTCTTCACAAAACTCACGTAGGTAGTGGTGCTCTTCTTCTTCTTGTGGGATTTGAAAGGCAAAGTTGTAAATGAGGTCAAGTGGATGCCCATAAAATTTGTGCTCAACTGTTTTCGGTAAAAAGACACAGTTAGGTTGAATATGGTGACGACAAATTAAGAACAATCACAACCAGTGGCGGAGTCAGGTTTTCGTTTCTACTCGGGCTAGAATTTTCTAAACCATGATTGAGCTAATATTGACAAATGAAGCACCGGACTACTGGAAAATAAAACAAAATTTTATATATAAAAAATATCGAAAAAAACAAGTCACCCGGGTGGAGCAATGTATGGCTCCGCCTGTGATCACAACAGCAAAAATTTTTATGGCTATAGGAAGACAAAGTGAGAAGGTTTTGGGTGTGTGATTCATGCTTGACGATGTTCGGAGAAGTGACAAATTGAACATCCATGTAATCCATATAACTGGTTCAATTCATTGTAGGCTTTATCACATATGTAACTGTGGGTGTACCGTTTTCTCGCACACAAGGTACAGCGGAAGTTTTAAATTTTTGTTTCGACGTTTGAAACTGTCATTGGACGCCGTATGTTTATTTAACATTCATAGGTTGTTTAGCTTTTTTATTTGTTATTGTATATCCCTATGAACAAATCTTCTTCCTCTTGATTGTCAAATCCGGTCTACAGTCAGAGACTGTGTTTCTCACTTGGATTGCACTAGAGAAGCCAAATAAATTGTGCGTTGAGACTGGATCGTCTTAGAAATTCGGAGTCAATTCAACAGCGCGGGGCGCGGCCGTGGAAGAAATCAATTGGCCGAAATTTTCACCAAATTTCTTGGATGTGGGTGAGACTTTGAAACAAGTAAAGAAGGATTTTGGCGAATTTTGTGTGCAAAAACCCTCTCGTGTTATATGCACCCTAATGGTATATTTATAAAGTGTGATTCCTGATCCCATCAGGAATTCCTCTTTCATCAGTACTCCTTAATTCCATTATAATAAAACCCTCATATTATTATTATTATTATTATTATTATTATTATTATTATTATTATTACATCACGTATTTATCAACTTTTGATAATGCATGATATATTAATAATATATATGCATATAATTTTATATCTCCATATAAAGTGTATATTAATATATTTATACATGCACATTTAATACATGCATAAACATATTAATTAAAATTAAATAACTATTATTTAATTTATTTAATTAACTTAATAGTTAATTAATTCTAGATCTCTCTAGAACGTTTTTTTAAGAATTTGTACATATTAATAATCATCACTACTAGTATCATTATTTAATCAGTAAATTCTAAATTCACTAAATAAATGATTCTGAACTCATTATAATCTCGATCGACGATTTGACAATGCCGATGTGTCAATAATACAAGTCTTGTTCATATAATGAAAATTGAAAATTTCAAAGACATTTAACATATTGGGCAGTTGCCAGTTTAGTGGATTTCACCAAAACAGGCAGTTCAACTCTCCTTCCTTAATTAGCTATTAAGTTAACTTTCATTTCTTTCAACCTATGGAATCAGCTTATAAACTCATTTATAAGCATCATGTTTGATTTTCATCAAACTATAGTCGCCTAATTCAACTCATTGAACTTTGACTTTTTCAACGGGAACACATAATCTGATGCTTGTGTAACCCTCAATGATTTAGAGATACAGCTAGTCGTGGGTTCACATCTCCATGTGATTTAGAATTACATTTATTTTTATTTGGACTTACCCTAATTAGTCTCATTCTTTGCATCAACTAATTGATAAAAAAATGTCAGAACTCATTTCTGATTGAACCCTCAGATCATGGTAAGAGCGTCTAGTGGCATCGCCTCATTATCCCCTAGGTATCGATGATAGTGCTTCAAGAACCTTAAATTATGGTTAGGATAAAGTTTGCTCCCTTAAACACATATATCCCGATCAAATATTCAACTATTGGTATATCGAGAGTTGCATATGAATTCGATAACGATATGAATTATCTTTGAGTATTAGTAGTGACATGGTGTGTGTAACTAGAAAAACACATTTTCCTAAAACACATTTCTTGTTCTGGCTAGAGACTCTTTATACAATTAACTCATCAGATCACACATGATATTTTCACCCGTAGGCAAATGGTGAATCCGTGACTACAATGCATTTGCTCCTACGTATTTCGAAACTACGCCCAATCTCGTCACCTGATGAGCTTTAATGGAGTCGTTAAATGGATCAAAATACATGCTAGTACGTAGAGCCACTACACTGTCTAGTGTCGAAGTAAAAATTTGTACAACCATAATCGCAGACTATTTCACTAGATAAGTGAGAACCACTTGGACAGGTCGAGGAAAGGTTGTTCAGTGCATTATCATATGATCACCCATCTATATGAATGGATATCTCCATGCCCTTACCAATGAAACATGTCGTTTACATCACATATGCTAGTCTCAAGTTCAAGCGACTTTTATACTTATTTTAAGTGGTTGATTCTACTAGGAACCTGTCCTGAATATATAGTACACTTCTTAATGATTTTCATGATCTTATTTGAGAGGAAGACCTCATTATCCCTATTGTATATTCAAAGATTTTATCTATACAGCTTGCATATATATAAAGATAAAGCATAATGTCATAATTGAATAAAATATTATTAAAATAATGATCGTTTTACATTAGAATCAATAAATCCCAAGACACAAGTTGGCTCGTTGGGCAACTACTCCAACAATCTCTCACTTGCGCTATAACCAATTACCCATAGATCTTAGACACATTGCATCACGATGTTTCTCAAACAATGGTCCTGGCAGAGGTTCGTCAGTGGGTTAGCAATGTTGTCTGCAGAGACGATTCTTTCCACCGATATGTCTCTTCTTCCCACAATCTCCCAGATTATGTGGAACTTTCTCAGTATATGTTTGGATCGCAGATGAGACATTGGTTCCTTTGCTTGTGCAACGGTACTGGTATTGTCATAGTAGACCGGGACTGGATCAACTATTTGAGGAATGACACCCAAGTCTTGAACAAAATTCTTCATCCAAACACCCTCTTTTGTTGCAGCCGATGCAGCTATGTATTCGACCTTAGTGGTTGAATTCGTTGTGGTGTCTTGCTTGGAACTCTTCCAAGGGACATCACCACCATTGAACTTGAATACAAATCCAGATGTTAATTTCGAATCATCCACATCTGATCGGAAACTAGAATCAGTATAGCCTTCCAATTTTAATTCTCTACTCCCGTAAACCAAGAAAAAATTCTTAGTTCATCTCAACTACTTAAGAATGTCCTTCATGGCTTTCCAGTGCCATGGACCAGGATTCGACTGATATCTGCTTGCAACATTAGTGCATATGCAATATGAGGTCAAGTAGATATCTTACCATACATAGTACTGCCTATAGCAGAAGCATATGGAATGCGACTCATGATTTCTATCTCTTCATCAGTCTTAGGACGCATATACTCGGATAGAGTCACACTATGAGACATTTGGAGATATCCTCTCTTGGACTCCTTATAGAGAATCTCCTCAGTATGGTATCGATATATGTGGATGGGTGAGCCCTAGCATACCTTTTTTTTATCTATCTTTATATATATGTATTCCTAATACATAAGATGCTTCATCCATATCTTTCATGGAGAATTTACCAGCTAACCATACTTTAGTTAATTGTAAAATCCCTACGTACATCATTCCCAATGAGTAGTATGTCATCAACATAAAGTACTAGGAATGACACTGCATTCCTACTAACTTTCTTATGTACACAAGGTTTTTCAAGATTCTTGGCAAGATCAAACTCTTTGATAGTGTTGTCAAATCTGAGGTTCCAGCTCCTTGATGCCTGTTTGAATTCATAAATAGATCTCTGAAGTTTGCAGACATAAAAAGGTTTCCTCATAGTCAACACCTTGTCTTTGAGTATATCTTTTTGCTACAAATCTAGCCTTTAAGGTCACCACATTCCCATCCGCCTCAAGTTTCTTTTTGTAAATCCATTTGCATTAAATGAGAACGATTCTATTAGGGATCTACTAAGGACCATACTTGGTTCGAATACATGGAGTCCATTTCGAACTGCACGGCTTCAAGCCATTTAGATTAATCGGCATCAGATAATGCTTTTTTTTTTTAATTATTATCACGTCCAAGATTGAGCTCACTTTGCCCCTGTTCAAAAAGTAGGACTCATCTTATTAGGCGGCCTTCAGACCCTTTCGGATCTCCTAGGAGTTTGTGTTTCTTCGATTGACTATTGAGGTGTGGGTTCTACTATTTGTAGTGGGTGATTCGTGAGTCTCATCGAATTTTATCATCCGGATTTTTCTATGCAATATAAACTACTTCTCTAAGAAGCGGCATTCCTTGAAACAAACGCATTTTTTTCATTGGGATCATAGAAATAATATCCAACAGAATTCTTTGGATATCCCACAAAGTAGCTCAAATTGGATCTACTATCCAATTTGTCTCCCACTGCCTACTTCACGTAAGATGGACATCCTCATTCTTAAGTAAGAATATTTGGGAAGCTTTCTCATTCATATCTCATATGGAGTTTTATCTACTGCCTTTGTATGGACTTGGTTCAACAACTTTGCAACTGTTTCAAGCGCAAATCCCCAAAGGGATATCCCATCATAGATCAAACCATGTCCATCAATGTCCGATTATGAAGTTCTGACACACGATTCAACTGAGGCTGGGACACCAACAAGCAATTTTTCGTTACCGGGCCTTGGCCTATGGAAATTTGGTATTGGGTTCCCACGAGCTTAGTCCCTCAATCTGGTTCCACTGGGGCTTAGTCCCTCACGAATCAGATTTCGTTACCGTCAAAAATAAGCCACTTCATTCAAAACATTTTTATCGTTTCCATCACTTTATAAAAATACATGCATAGAATATCATTTTTCTTTTAAACTAAGCATGCAAACGTTTTTTAGAATTTAACATTTTCCATCATAAAATTCCATATTTTTTCAAAATAAACATTTTAACATTCATTACAACATTCAGGACACTGCCAAGGCTCCTAACATTTTTCAGGTGTGAAATGACTGTTTTACCCCTGAAACCCTAGTTTTCTCATTTTACCCCTGGACCTTAAAACGACAATCCGAATCCATCCAAACTTACCACAACACCTTAAAACACACCCATAAACATTTCTTAGATGTAAACTTAGGCCCTCGACTAAATTTCATTTTTCGTTTTAAAACTTTAACCGAAGTCCCGGTTTTAACACGAATCAACTACAATCTTAACCAAACTTTATCCATAGCTTACTAATACCTCTCCAACCCCTTTTCAATCCAATTCAAGTCATTTAGACGTTCGGAAACTCCTAGCAACCTACTGAATTTTTATGCACTTTTTAGCCAAACCCTAGCCCTAACCATCATCGAGTTCCTTCGACCCTAGTACTTAACCATCGTGACCAGCTCCTAACTAGCAATCGTAGGACCTAGACCAAATCCTTAGGAACCTACTGGACCAGCCTTAGCGAGCCATGCATGAGTACGTGCCTAGTTTTCCAATCCTTGCGCGCGGTCATGGCTAGGAAGTGCCATAGCCGTGCGCCTACACTATCTATCTTCTCCAGACGTGTGTGGACCGACATGGCTCGATGCTAGGACACTCATGAGCCCAGCCCCTCACCCCGAAAGCACCCCGTGCGACCTCTCCCTTTTATCCTCCCAAAACCATGCCCTAGTTATCCAAGATCCCAAATTTTCGTTCATCTTTTTCTCTTCATGTTCAACCCTTGTACAACCCTATCTATGGCTCCTAACCTCTGCTGAATAAAGCCCATATCAACCTTAACCTGGAAGCCTTTTGTGCAACATCCATACAATGAGTTTCATGTCAAAGGAATACAAGTTTTCCATGTATATGCCATTAAAACAAAAATATAAGAAGGGACATCAGATTTTTCATGCAACAATTATATTCACACACAATATGGTATGAATGATGAGAAAAGAAGGAATAAGGCATGTCTTTGCGTGATTCACGCACGAAATTCGATTCTTGATGCGAAGGGTCATTGGCGGAGAGATGGGGAAGCCTTGGCTGCGTTTTTCTTTCAAAAACTGATGTGAAGAAGCAAAAACGTGGGTGTGTGGTAGGGAGAGAAGCCCTATGTTTCTTGTGTGATATGAAATGTTTTCAGGTTTAACAATTCCATATTTTGATATAAATAATTGGGTAGAAAGTTAGGCCCAATAACCTTGGTATAATAGGCTCATTATAATGTAGGAAAAATATCTTGTTTAGAAAATTTTTCGAAAATAATAACCGAGCCTCCAAAAAGTCATTGTTTTCGTCAAAAATCGATTACCGGTTGAAAATACGACTCGGCATGTAAAAACATCTCAAAACACCATTTTCGAAAATCACCTATTAAATATGTCATATATTAAATAAATAAAAATATTTTTTTTACAGTCCCCGGCCTTCATTACTTGGTCGCGTCTCGAATAACCCTTGAAAACACAGTTTTATGAATTCTAATAAAAAAAAATCATATTTTAAACATGTAAACATGCCTATCACATATAAATAATACAATTAAAATGATTTAAATAAGTATTTTCTATTTTCCTATATTTGCATGCAGTTGGATTACGTTATCGCATTTTAGAAATTACAATTCCTCCCTCCCTTAAATGAAATTTCGTTCTCGAAATTAAGACTCACGGAATAACTCCGAGTAGAGACTCCTCATGTCGGTCTCCATTTCTCAAGTAGCTTCATCCTCCGAATGATTTAGTCACTTGACTTTGACAATATGAATGACCTTATTCCGGAGTCTTCTTTCTTGCCTATCCAGAATCTACGTAGTTATTTCCTTATATGACATATTCAGAGTCAATTACAGAGGTTCATAATTCAGCACATGTGAAGGATTCGACATGTACTTTCGCAGCATCAAGATATAAAACACGTTATGCACTCCAGCTAGCATCGGTGGCAACACCACTCTATAAGCAAATATTTCAATCCTCTCCAGAACCTCAAACGGTCCCATGAACCTCGAATTGAGTTTGCCTTTCTTACCGAGTCTCATAACAACCTTCATAGGTGCTACTTTCACAAACACGTAGTCACCTACTGAAAACTCTAGCTCCCTTCGCCGCTTATTAGCATAGCTTTTCTGGCGGCTTTGAGAAGTCTTTATCCTATCTTGGATTTTTACTAGTAGCTCTGCTTTCTACTTGATCAAGTCCGGTCCTAATTATCCTATTTCACCAACCTCGTCCCAATGTATCTGTAATCTACATTTCTTCCCATAAAGTGCCTCGTAAGGAGCCATACCTATAGATGATTGGTAGCTATTGTTATAGGTTAACTTCATTAGAGGTAACTTCGGTTCCCAGCTTCCTTGGAAATCGATTACACAAGCTTGGAGTAGATCCTCCAAAATCTGAATCACCCTTTCAGACCGATCATCGGTTTGAGGATGAAACACTGTACTGAACAACTATTTCGTTCCCATAGCTGAATGCAGACTCTTCCAGAAGTATGATGTGAATCTCGGATTTCTGTCCGAAACAATAGACACTGGAATTTCGTGCAGTCGGACTATCTCTCGGATGTACAGCTCTAAGTATTGTGTCATGGTGAATGTCGTCTTAATAGGTAGAAAGTGCACTGATTTTGTAAGACGATCAACTAATCACCCCAATGGCGTTGAATCCTCTGCTAGTCCTTGGCAATCCCAATACAATGTTCAACGATATATTTTCCCATTTCCACTCGGGAATAGGAAGTGGCTTAAGGTTCGCTGCTGGCTTCTGGTGTTCTGCCTTAACTTGGTGACATGTCAAACACTCGGACACAAAACACAAGATGTCTCGATTCATGCTCGGCCACCAATACAATGTCTGCAGATCTTTATACATCTTCATACTTCCACGATGAATGGAGTACGGAGTATTATATGCTTCTTTTATAACAACTTCTCTTAATGACTCACCACTAGGAACTCATAGTCGATCTCGGTATCGAACTATGTCATCTTCCTCAGAATACAGCTTCCGACCCTTCGATTCATCTCTCAGTCTCCATTCCTGTAATTGATCATCAGAAGAATGACCTTCGCAGATTCTATTCATCAGGGTCGACTGAACTGTTATAGTAGCAAGATTAAGAATCTCGCTCCTAGCATACACCGCAAGCTCGAATCTCTGAATCTCTGCTTGCAATGGTTTTTTCACTGTGAATTGAGTGATAACAGCTGTCTTTCTACTCAAAACGTCTGTGATCACGTTAGCCTTTCCCGGATGGTAGCTAATATCACCGTCATAATCCTTCACCAGCTCTGACCATCTTTGCTGCCTCATATTCAACTCTTTCTAGGTGAAGAACTACTTCAAGCTTTTATGGTCAGTGAAAATCTTGCACTTCTCCCCATATAGATAATGTCTCTAGACCTTCAAAGCAAATATTACTGCTGCAAGCTCGAGGTCATGAGTCGGGTAGTTTTTCTTATGAACCTTCAACTGTCTAGACGCATATGCTATCACTCGATCATTCTGCATCAGAATTGCGCCTAAACCAAGTTTCGAAGCGTCTGTATAGAGAACATACTCTTCTTTCTCTGATGACATCAATAGAACTGGTGCTGAAGTCAAAGATTGCTTCAGATTTTCGAAACTTACCTTGCAGTTTGATCCCTAAATAACTTCGCATTTTTCTTCGTCAAGATAGTCAGGGGTACTGCAATAGAAGAGAAACCTTGAATGAACTTCTGGTAATAGCCAGCTAGACCCAAGAAACTGCGGATCTCGGTTACGCTCTTAGGTACTGGCCACTCTCTAACTGCCTCGACCTTGCTGGGATCGACTTCAACTCCATCTCTAGAAATAATGTGGTATAAGAATGTCACTCTCTCGAGCCAAAACTTGCACTTGCTGAACTTGGCGAACAACTTTCTATCTTGCAATATCTTTAGAGCCGTTCTTAAGTGCTGACTATGCTTTTCTTTACTCTTTGAGTAAATCAGAATATCATCTATAAAAACTATGATCAGCTCCTTCACTTTTCCATAGACTAAGACCAATTTTTATGCGAAGTAAAATGCTTCGCTTTTTTTATGGACTACGATTGGTTTTATTGCGACGTAAAAACTTTTTACTTCATGTCCATCTACTTCGATATTATCTGTCTATTATTTTATTTAATATCTGAAGTATATAAGTGAATTTCTACCATTGCAAGGAACAACGTTTTCAATTGTTGACCTAATTTTTGGATATTGAAAATCGTTAATAGGAAATACATCAAGAGCTTTCTCCGCTTAAACATCGAAATAGTTGAAACCAAATGTTAGATAATAAAGTAACAATCTACAAACATCCTATGAATGCATATTAAAATCACAAGACACCAAACTTAAGTTTTGAGTGTTAAAACAGAAAATTATTTAAAAATTTTAAGCTCTTGTTGTGTATTGAATGCGAAAAAATGGTACTTTAAAAATTTTAAACTTTCGTTGCGTATTGAAGGTAAAAATACAGTACTCCAACATAAGAACGTTAAAAAATTGCACTTACTGTGTAACAAGAGATATGCTACAGAACCATTTCATGAAAAAGCGAGTGCCGTGCAGAAGATCTAACACATACAATATTCATACTCATAAATAATTTTATACCATTCTGATGTTCCACAAAAAAGTACATACAAATAATATACAACAGAAATAGTCCCGACAGTGAAAGGATGCAGATTGCAGATTATGTGCACCAATTTGCATCACAAGAGAGGGCTGAGGACCATACAGTAGAGTTGACTCAGAAAAGGAAACTATAAGTTGTTCAAAGAATGGATTGGCCTTACACCCCACCTGTTAATTCAACCACTGCTTCTTCTACAAGCTCTTCCAGCAACTTCCCTTCAATTTCCTTCCCTAAATTATCAGCCTCCAAAATCAAATGATCGATCCCTCCCTTGCCTACAACCTCCTTTCTCACCACTCGCTCCAACATGAGGCTATTGCCATCCCCACAGTCATCTGAAACACATTTGATCTCACCAGATAACCATAAATTAGTTCGGTTCCACACCTCGTCCAGCATTGGGAATGATGTGTTCCCCAATACGCTATTGTGGGCTTTAATGCAAGGAATGGCTCTTTGACCCGAGACTGACCCATATCCAGAAATTTCCACTAAAGCAGCATTCACACAGTCAAACACAAGCTTCCGGGTTGATCGTTTTAGCCTCCGCTTGGCCTCATGCGGTGTTTCCTTGTCTTTCAAGTCTATGTATTTGTCTCTTAACGATGGGTCTAATGGGCTATCAAGAGAGTGCCATCTGGCTAAAAACATGTTCGATTGCACCTCCCCTAGCAGATCAGAAACAGATAATAGTGTCTTGACGAAGAAGTACCATTCTCGTTTCTCTTCGTCTGTTCCTTGACCACAAAATGATTGGTTTGGGGAATATCTCGAGACCGTGTCGATGCATGAATCATCCCATGAAAGAGTGCGAGCAATGGATCCTATAGGTGGTGATTTGTCAATCAAGTTTGATTTCACAGTATTGGCTGGCAACCCATCACCTGTAACATAAGTAACATAAAGAAACAAAATTTTAGTTTAATAACATATCTGGCATAGAAAAAAAGAGTCGGGAGTGAATTTCAGGCAACGAATTTCACCATGTCGGTCAGGCTTGACATAATGGGGAAACACTGATGCCACATGCTCATCCTCTTCAAAGGGTGTATCTAGAACAGATATTGGACTTGGCTGATCCAAGTTTTCACCTGAGTTCCCAGATGTCACGGGCTTTTCCATGGAAAATCCACTCTGCAAATGTAGAATTCATGAACAATATTCTAAAGTTTCCCTCATAGTAAATAATCCAAATGACGGTAGCCCGTATTCAAGAGGCAGAATAAAGCATAGACCATTTAAAACCCCCAATCTCAGACTACAAACAAGAACCAATACATGCATTCCTCAACTCTTAACAAAATCCAATATTGATTTGCTACATCAAAAACTAAGTAAAGCCAGAATTAAACTTTAAAAGATCAAGCAGCCATCGTGCTGCCAGGCTGAAAGAAATTCTGTATGCTAATTCATGGTTTAAAAAGTAACAAGGATTTTCTTCCCTTCATCATCTGCCTCAAATTCAATCCTCATTAATATCACAACTCTACAATAGTATTACCAATTTTTGGTATGTGCAAAAACAGCAACTACTTACAAAAGCTCATATTAGTTACATAAGACAAAGAACAATTCCTGTAAGTAAAAGAATGTAAAGAATATAAAAAAGAGGTCTTTATTTTGCTTGTTTAACCTTTAATCTAACCATTAAATAAAATAACAGAGAAAACCAAACAAAAGACTTCTTACTTCACAAAGCTAACATATCTAATTGCCCCAAATAAGGTAAACCAAAAAAAAGACAAATAAACTGTAACATTAAAACTTACAAAATACCCAAGTACCTCTGGACATGTTGCAGCAAACTCGCCAACTTGATTTGAGGAAGATGCTTTGTTAGAAAGCTTGGGCCAACCAGGTGGAAAATATTGAAATCCTTCGTTAATAAGACCTTCATTTCCATCGCACCCTGGTTCAGGAACAATTTTGGTGTCAAACTCATCTTCTGTTTCAGATGCAAGTGACTTATCTTTACTAGCTTTTTTGTTCCTTGAGAAAAACAAACTTGACACTTTCCCTTTGAATGATGATTTAACAATTCTTCCCTTCGTCTTATCCTTTTGTGCTTCTGCTTTGTCCTTATCTGGAACTGATATGCTTGGGCTTAACCTGGTTCCACACTCAAAAAAAGAAACGGGAACAGACTTCAACCGCATTAGATTCTTTGGTGAAAGATTCATGCTTTCATTAGGCTCTGGTCCATTGTCGGCCAGAGAATTCGAACCCTTGCGCTCTTTGTTGGAAATGCCGTCTTCCCCTGACATCACTGCCTTCTTTGTCTCAGAAAGTGCAAGCATTTCACCCAATGTGCTGGAGATTCTCTGCGTGCATGTCTGCTCTTGGCAACTCCCATTAGATGCCATCATGGCCCATCTTTCAGAAAGACGTTTCTTGGCTTCTCTGCAAACTGATGACTCCGGAGAACAGGAAACTCTACCAAACGAGGAAGTTGAAAACGGACTTCCGAGCCTGTTAATGTAATCCCAAGAGTGCCTAGATAGAGGTGAAAGGACTTCTGAGTCACTCAGATTGCCAGCTGCGTATTCAATTTCTGATTTATTAAACGAACTTTCATCACCAACATAACCATTGGAGAACACAGAAGACATCAAGCCTTCATCATGGTGGTGCCTGCCAAGTTTCTCACACATTTTCTGTGTGATTGCTTTTGCAACTTCTCTTGATTCTTGATTTTCATCATCTCCTACTTCCCCCAAAATGTCTTCACCATTTATTACACTTGGTGACTCTACTCGTGGACAAATATCTGCCTTAATATCATAAGACCTCACAGGACTTGGCTTTAGAACCACTATTCGAGTTGCCTGGGAGGGACATCCATAATCCTTCCACCTTGCGGGAGAGGAATTCACCAATTGACTTTTCTCCAACCCATTCAGAAGAATTAAGGCACTTTTTTTAATTTGTTTTCCATCACTATTCCCAGCACCAGAAAAATCATTACTATTTGCCACTTTCGAAGGTTTAAGAACAGTGATACACTTTATCTCTGGAGGAGGAATGGACGGTAGAGTGTAAAGATTATGTGAAAACATAGAATTTGGTTCTTGTAGACACTTGAGGAATAAGTCTTTATTGGAATTCAACACTTCTAATGCATCTTGGAATTGTTTAGACTGACGAAGTTTTTCATTCATAGACATGCGTTTTGCTTCGACAAACTTCTGACGAACAAAAGCCATCCTTTTGTCATTTGAAGTTTCATCGTATCTTCCCTTATGAGGTGATTTCTGCAATGTTTCATAGACATCTTTATATTCATGTGGCTCTATGTCGCGAAAGAATCCATTTTGTTGCTCCCAGTAACACATTGGTGTGTCTGAATGACTACGAGAATGGCCTCTAGAATGGTTTCTCTGCATACATGCATCAGTTTCCAGCCTTGGAAGAGTGTCAAGCCCCATTAATTTGGCAATTACATTCGGTGGACTGCATCTCGAGTCTAGATCTTTGGACATCTCTTTGGCAATAAGGAACTTCATGGGTGTTCCATTGGATTTTCTGGTGGAGTGTGAATTCCTAATTTCAGATACAATCTGCAGGTATCATACAGAAAAAATAAATTAATGTTAAAGGAACTCGGCAAAGCAGAGGAGTCAAAGTTTTGTAAGACACTCGAACTTAACATTACATCATATAGAGAGTTTACCCCTTTCTCCTCCATTGGGTCACCTGATGGACTCATTCTTGTTACCTCTGATATGCTTCTTGAGAGAGGATAACCTAAGAATCAGCAACCAGAAAATTATCATTCAAGCATATCCATATGCTTAATAATGGGAAAACAAAAATCAAAGTTAATCCCTGATTGAAGAAATTTACAAGGAAAATTCAAGGAAACCATCAAAAGGAAAAAAAATTACAGGCCAAAATCCGTAAGCAATTGAAACTGAATCATGATGTTACACGCCATTATACATCTGCCAGTATAATTTAAGCCAAAATCATTTTCAAAAAGAAAGTGATGGATATGCATGGTGGCAACATTTCTGTGAAAAAAATACACAAATGTAGTAGAGGAAAATATCTAAATAATTGAACCTTCCCGATGGGGTTTATCGGTGAGCATCCGGTTTGTGGAAACCCCTACATTCAATTCAAAGAGGTTCGCCATCTCCCCAAGCATCCTGGAAATGTTTTCTCAAAACCGTAATTTTTTGACATTTGACGAATACCATTCATCTCACTACCTGGTACAGAATGTTCCTTGGCGTTGCTACCAAAAAAATCTACAATGGATAACAGAAAGAAGGAAAATTGTTGGCACTCCGCATGTAAATTACCTTTTGTAAGAAAATTAATGTTTTGTGGTAAAAAATATATATAAATAAACATAAGAGGGAGGCAAAGAAGTTGAGGGAAAAGTAGATACATTAGAAGTAGCGACATTTTTCCAGTGAATCACATCTAGAGCTCACAATTGGATCTCGCAACATATTCGTACAAAAGAAAGATAATATTCAAGTACATATTCAACCAAAACATAGGTAAATTTTAATTATGAATAAAAACTTTATCCTTAATTAATCTTGGAGAGAAAGATAGCATCAAGTCCAAAAAATAGAACTTTATCCAGAAACAAGTACCACTTTAATAGAAAATCATTCAGAAAAAGTAGCACACACGGAGCAGACAAAAAGAATTCCAAAATACACAACGATATATTCGATTTAATTTATCACCTTCGAAAAACGAGATCGGACGACAGCAAAGACAGGCGGAATCTTAACAAAAGGTACCGCAGCTAGCTCGAAAATCATCACAGCATTTTATAGTAAACTTTCATTTCCAACTTCCGACAATGTGAACCGCGGAACAGTCAGGGTATCCTCTTTTACTCACTCGCGGAGTCGTTTACTTTTTCAAGCACAAAATAGCGGAGTATAACAGGTGAAGGGAAGCACTACGACCACTAATCTATGATCCCGGTGAGAATGTAGCCGGAGATCCGCCGGGATTCACGTGAAGAAGAGGGAGAAAAGGAGCTTTCTCAGCTTGCAGTGAGCTCTGATCTCTTTTCCCTCACAACCGACTCCCAGTCGGACGCGACGCGCTTTGTTTATTCTATCTAAATTAACTGTTTCGGTTACGTATACATGATGAAAATAAGGTGCAAATTCGGAAATTGAAAAAGAAATTCGTAACGGAAACATTATTTAAAGTATTGAATAAAAGAGTAGGTTTTTGTTAAACGGTCTCATGAATTTTTAACTATGAAATGAGTCAACTTTATCGATATTCACAATAAAAAGTAATACTCTTAGCATAAAAAGTTATACTTTTTAATGGAAGACTCAAATAAGATATATGTCCCACAAAATACGACCCGTGAGACTATCTCACATAAGTTTTTGCTTTAAATTAGAGTCTACCTATAGGGGCCAAATTGCGTTAACTCCAAATTACAGTATAGGCAAAAACTTGTGTGAGACGGTCTCACGGGTCGTATTTTGTAATATGGATCTCTTATTTGGGTCATCCATGAAAAAGTATTACTTTTTATGCTAAGAGTATTACTTTTTATTGTGAATATCGGTAGGATTGATCCGTCTCACAGATAAAGATTCGTGAGATCGTCTCACAAGAAATCTACTCCTAATTTAATTTGAGTCCTCTTCTATTAACTTTGAAATTATCTTAGGACCAAGTTTCTTAATTTCTAGGTATGGTCTGAACTTTGAGTGATCGGGATCTTCATCTCTTCTGTAAATACTTTTTTTAATCGGATGAGTAGTTTTTACGATTAAATTTCGAATATGAAATATCATCTCAAATTTAAGACTTTCTTGTCCGATATTTTATAAGTGGCTTGTATAAATAAATTTTGGTTTCTAAATCGGGGTATAACAATTCCAATGTATTTGAAACTTTGAGATTTTTTTTTCTTCTAATATTGTTCTAATATGACTAAGTATACTTTTAAAATATTTATTGGCTATATCATGTGTTGGTATTAGATTAAAGTTTAGAGAGATGAATAAAATTTATTAAACTTTAAACTGTTCTTAACAGTTTTTAGTCTGTTAAAATTTTTTTTAAACGACTAGTTTTGCTATAATACTAAAAAACGAGCAAGTGCAGAAATGGTCGGGCTTGACTAGTAATGAACTAAATAAAGTAATTTGGCAGTTTAACAAGAAACAACTTGAAAAATTATTTGCAAGAATGTAAAGTGCGTAATCAAATAACACAATTATTTTTATGAATGTTCGGAGATAAAATTCTCTTGTCATCTATTTTTTGCTTAGGAAGGTTTTCTGAAACGTTTACTACTTAAAATAGTGCTAGATTTTTTTTTTGTAAACTAAATCTCGAAAATATAATTAAATACATGCATGCAATAACCGCTGAAAATAACACATTTTAAAATAAAAGGATTCCAATACTAGTAAAAATACTGCAGTTAAAAATATGTAAAAAATCATGTCGAACCAATAACATGCAAAGTCCTGAAAACCGTCAACGTAAAAAATGAAAGTGCATAAAAATATCCATGGTTCCTCTTAATTCATAAACATAATGTGCGGAAAAAATATGGTCCTCGGGTTAGCGTGCGTACATCCAGCCCCGTATACTCAGTTTTCGGCGCCTCCAGTCTACTCATCAATATGATCACCTGCATCATTCACACCTAGTGAGTCTAAAGACTTAACACACCTTAATCGTTATAACAAGAAATATACATAACATGTAATAGTGAAAAGTAATTTAAACACCTACATTTCATGATTTTAAAAGCATGAACTTAAATATATCGTGTCAAAGCATAACGTCTCAAAAACATGTATCATCATATAAGCATATACATATTCATTTTCTTAATTTGAATTATGTTCATTAGTTGTGACTTTCGTATCATCGTATTAGTCGATGGATCCATCTACGTATAACCGCGGCACCCGATGGTGGGGACATCAGCAACAGTATTATTAATCCACTGAGCATTGGCCTTACATGTCATCGTATTATCGTGTTCGTATTAGTCACAACCAACTCTCATCTTTCAAAACATGTCATCATATCATCACTTATAAAAATCATGTATATACGTAAATTTTTCTTAAAATCAAGCATGCAACGTATTTTTCATATTTCCATAAAAAGGTCATGTTCATGATAACATATGCATAAAAAACGTGTAATTTTGTAATCAGGGCGCTGCCAGGACTGCTAACTTGACCCGGGTGAAAAATGACCTTTTTGCCCCTGGGAACCCTAATTGACCATTTTACCCCTGGACCTCAAAATTTCGACCCGAAGCCAACCAAAATCTTAAAAACACCTCAAAACATATTTATAATCATTTCCTAGACGTAACTTCGAGCATGTTTCATAATTTATTCGATTCGTTTTAAAACTTGGACCGGAGTATCAGTTTTAACCCGAATCAACATAAAACCTAACCAAATCTTTCCAAACATAAACCAAAACATAATAACTCCCTATCAACCCCTATACCACCCAATTCCAGCCATCTTGAACCCAATAAAACACGCTGCCGCTTGCTAGAATTTTCAGCACACAAGCACAAAAAACCATAGTGTCCTATCCTCCTAAATTTCGACCCTAGACCAAACCAACGAGGATCAGACCCGAACCAAATCTTCCTAGCCCACCTTTGGACCCTCTTGGACCGACCTAGCCCTAGCCCTTAGCCCCATGCACACGGTTAAGCGAGACCACCGAGAGCTCTCGAACCAAGCCCCAACCGAGACAACCCTGCACTTATCCCTCGTTCGTCTCTATCACCAAGACCAGAGGTGTTCAAGCCATCTTAGGCCATGACTCAGACCCACCAGGGTCTGGTCCAAGGCTTGGAACATCCTTTTCACCTCCGGATTCCTCCCATCTCTCCCATCTTTCGATCTAGCCCAACCGAGACCAACCACCAAGGGAAAATGCGATCGGCCTTCACCAAATCGTGACTACCACGTGACTTCAGCCCCTTGACACCATGACTCCCAACGTGTACATCCCTTAAAATCTTAGTCGTAGCATCCCCTTACACGAAAGTTATGAAAAATGTGAGTTGCATCAAATCGTAGGTATATTTCTTGTCAAAACTATACAAAAACGATACCACAACATAAATCAAAATATTTCTAATGCATAAACACACAAACTAGCATATAGTTGCGTGAATGATAAGAAAAAACGTTTTAGGGCATGCCTTTGCGTTTATACACTCGAAAACCTTGAGATATGCGCGTAAAACTTGCACCGGAGAGGCGGAGACGGAGTTTTCTTGAAAAATTTGAGAGAAAATCGAAGGAAGAGCTGATGAAACTTTCGAAAAGTTGCTGCTGCTGAGGGGAGGGGCGGCCGTGGGATTGAGAGGTAGGTTTAGTGGATAATGGTGTTTAAGTGGTAAAATAATGCACTAATGAGCCCTTAATAAAAAATTCAAAAGGGGTTAAAAGGATTTTAGTCCCATTAAGTAATAAAATAATCCCATCAAGCCAAATAACACTCCCGAAAAATATTTCATTTAGGTACGTTTTTGCAAATATTGCCCGAGCCCTCAAAAAGTCCTCTGAGACACTAAAATTTGGTTACTGGTTAAAACTATGACCCGGCGAGTAAAAATACCCAACCAAGGCTCATTTTCAAAAATCACACTTAATTACTCCATCTATTAAATAATTAAGAATAATTATTTAATAAAAATATTTTCCTAAATATCTTCAGTCTCCATTCCTCGTTCGAGCGCGAAAAACTACTGAAAGCCTTTATACATGAAACTTTGAATAAACCATAAACCAAACCACATATCCATATAATAAACATGCAATAAAATAATTAAACACTTACTTTTGGTAAAACCGTATATTGCATGCAGTCAGGTTACGTATCTCGAATTTCCTAGACATCACATTTTCATTAAAAGAATTTGGTTTTACAACGTCTTGTAATAACCCACTTTAGCTAGGACTTACCATTGCTTAAGCTGAAACTCTTAGTGATCACTTTACGAATCTGGATGTTTAAAAACCATCGGTTCACCAGAAAACAATACAATAACCCAACGATCAGTCTTGACAACTTGAGTTGTTGGTTTGGAACATAATGATCCTTGATGATTTAATATAAACCGATAAGAGTGTGCTCGAAGTTCTTAGAAAATATGGAGGCTTAAAATAATTTTGTTGATTCAATAGTTCTTTTGTCTTCCTCTTTTTGAAATCTTCATATATATAGCTGAAAAACAAACGATCGTATTTGCTTTTCAACGATCATCTGAACAATCAACCTAATAGAATGGACATGTCGCTTTTATTTGTCGTATATATTATTAAATGTTAATTTAATGTTCCTTGTGTTTTTGCGACTTAAGCTTTCGCTTTCATATAGCTGACACACCATGTCCGAAGTAGATAACTTTCTGTCATTTAGGAGTTTATAGTATACTGTGTAATAATTCTGAATAGGGTATTGAATGACTTGTGTTGCAACATCTTTTTTTAAAAAATAGTAACTCATTTCTGATTGGTGATAGTGTGGTTTGACTCTCAGTGGTTTGAAATTGTGTACTCCCGGTCATTTGACAGATGATATCTTGTATCTATAGTTCAGATATTCTACGGCTTTAATTCTTGCCAAAAGGTATTGATCTTCTGATGATCTTATCTAAACGACTTGAATTTATCAAGTTGTTTGAAAACTTGAAAATACAATAGAAAAGTGGCTGAATCTGAAACAACTCGATGCTGATATTTTTTCAATCACCGAAACTTAGGTAATAAAAATATTTTAACAATTTTCACCCTTCTGGTGATTACAAAAAGAAGATGCAAATCTGTACAAAAAGTTACACTAACACGATATAAGCGACGATAGAAAAAGAATAAATTCATAGAGTGAATGAAATGTTATTTGTACAGGCGCAGTAAAATGTAAGTCTTAATACACTTACAAAGAAAATAAATACCTATCATCTCTCGCTTGTACCCTACATATCTTCTCTGCGAAGTACCTCCACCACCGCCACCGCCTTCACTTCGTATCTCATCTTTTTCCTTTTTCTCTTATCATCGAATCTCTATGACTCTTCATATTTGGCTCTCTCAGCTCGCCGTTTCTGTTCTTCAATCTTTTATAGTTCATAATTTACTCCTTTTTGGCATCACCATTTTCCATATACTCAAGAATTTCTTGCAATCAGTGTGAGAATCTAGATTTTTGGAGCAAATCACGTAAGCAATGAAATTTTAAATTTTAAATTTGAAATCCAAAACTTTTAATTAAAGAAACTCAACAATATACGCAAATTTTCAAATCAAAAATCTTGGAAAGTATCTCAAAAGGAAACTGAAGCAATGCAAAACCATAACAACTGAAGGGACGTCACTCGGAAGAGGAAACGCTTACCTCACAAGCCTAAACCCTCGGCTCAAGGAAGCTCATTGATTCTCGAGAAGAAACCCTTAGCTTACAAGCTAAAACCCTCACCTCAAGAAAGCTAATTCATTCTTGGGAGAAAACCCCTAACTCATGGCTTAAATCCTCAGCTCAAGGAAGCCCATTGATGCTTGTCCTAAAGGAGACAGTAATTCAGCCATGAGAGGAGCTAATAATGAAACATAATGAATGTATAAGAAATAACATTTGAGTACACCATGGTGACCCTTGGTTGTGGATAATATTTGACAACTTGAAGGCTATTTGGACCATCATCTTTAGGGCATTTGAAGGCTCATGGACGGCTGAAAAATTGGGAAGGGAAAGGTCATTTTTTCACTTATAAATACCCCATGTGTTGTAGCAAACACCACACTCAAATCCCCTCCCATCTCACTTCAAATTTTCGGCCCAGGCAAGGAAAAGAAGGAAGCTTCGTGCGGTCGTTCGTGCCTCAACGAAAACACGTCAAAGTACCGATGAAATAACTCAAAACTTTGCTCAAAGCATCGATGAAATACTTTCCAAGTTCGGCTAAAGTTTTTCCGAGTTGCGATCAAGTTCAAGCCGCGGAATTGAATGAAGGGTAAGTGAGTTTATATGTTTTAAATATTATGTATGTTCTAAAATTCGATCATTTACTACATGTTGTGTACAAGTGTTGATTTTGAAATTACTAAGTTGCTTCAATTCGCTTCGTTCCGCCCAACTGTTCATTTATGTCCCTCCGCTTCGTTCTATGTTGGTGTCGTTCTGTTCGAACCAATCCGTCTCTGAATTATATGTTATATATTTTGAATCTGATAATGGTGAATCGGGAAAGCTTGTGAGGGAAAAGGTCGTAGAGGGAGTCTGTCTATGGGAGAAGGACCTAGAGGAAGACCGGATGCAGGAAAAGACCTCAGATGGAGCCCATTTACAAGAAAAAGTCCAGAAGGAGCCCAAGATCAAGGATAGCCCATGATCATTATAATGTGTTTGTCTGTTATGCTCTGATAAGTTCTGTTCTGACATGCTCCAATCTGAAGTTCTGATTTTTTCTACGTCTGATTTCTGTTCATCCAACTCTTATATATTATGCTATGTAAAAAGAAGATGGATTACAATGTTATGTATCAAATGTTTTCTGGTATTCGATCGACCCCACTTTTTGATTGTTTTCCAAAACGCTCACCCCCGTTACATCCCTCCCTAGATGAAAAAGAATAACATGTGGAAGAAATAGAGCAGGAGCAGTTCTGGGGCTGGTAAAGAATTAGAAAGAAGGAATTCAAGCACTGGATGTTCGAGCCCATCAGTTCTCCATTGTCTTTTATTCGTAAATTTTTGTACTTCTTTTGTAAATAATCTCTTCCGCAAACTCTGTTTTTTTCTTGAATTGTAAAAACAATTGAAGTTTATGAAATAGACTTGTATTTGGCTAATTGTTACGAGGATTATTGTTATTTGATTAACAATGCCTGATGTCACCAACGCTTCGGTCTCGAGGCGTGAGATTTAAGTGGTACCAGAGTCGTCATGTTCATAATCTGGTTGGGAGTTTGATAGAAAAAATTTGGTGAAGTCAAATTTTGGCAAAAGCACATGCCTTCCTATCCAAATCATTCTGATACATCACACTCATCTTCTTTTGTTTAAATCTTCAATTTCAGGCTGTCACCATAATTGGATGGCTTATACTTTCACATAGAATCTTGAAACTCAATCTTGTCAACTGCTTTCAATTTGTGTGAAATTACCCCTTCTTTCCACTTGTGAAAAATCCAACGAAAGATTTTGTTCGATCCAATTATTTTACTTGTCCGATGTTGTAATATTGATTTTTCCATTACTTTGATTCTAAACATTTTCATTCGATTTCTCTAGGAAATTTCTGCCCCTCGTACTTGTATTCGCATGTGTCAACTTACCATCGACAACCAAACCCGTGAGATTGCTACCCTAAATGCTCAACTAGCTAGTTAGAAGCAAGAGAAACAGGAGCTCATGGAAGCCAAAACCCTACTCCAAACTAATGTGCAGCGCCTCACCCATCACCTTGATCGAGCAGAGAGCCAGCTCTCCCTTAACCCGTACAGTTCATCTCATGCGATACGACTAGTCGCTCTTAACCGTTAGTTGATGGAGAGAATCGAGACTGAGAAAGAACTTGCAAACCGCGTCCGTCACCAGCATGAAGATCTTGCAAAGAAGCAAGAGTGTTACTTACATCGCTAAACTTCATGGCACAATGGATTGACCACAACAACAGAATAATTATCTACATCTCGTCATGGAAAACATGGAAGAAGAAGAAGAAGCACCCATGGATATAGTGGATGAAGACAGTGATGACGACGACATGATAGACTAGGCTAGACTAGCATTACGATTGTAATAAAAATATGTTATGAAAAAAGAAATAAAGTGTAATATTTTCTTTTTCAAAAAATAAAAATTTGTCCTTATCCTTATATTAAAGTTAAATTCTATTTAAAATTTGAGTGCATTACGTAAAACTATAAGTTAAAAAAAATTCCACCCTTTCTAGGTATAGGACATGGATGCCCAAGCGATTATCTCCTCACTTCAAGAACAACTCAGGGCCAAGGATGCGGAATGTGAGGCATTGAAAGTAAGGAATGCAAAACTAGAAAGGGATAGCTATCAGTTAGACAGAAACAATGTATGCATGATAAAAGACCTTCCAGAAAAGAAGAGAAAAGACTGCGTGATGACATTAGACGCTATGATATATGCTTACCACCTAGAAGCTGAATGTCAACACAACATCACGAAAAGAGAGTTGGAAGCATTCCAAGGAAGGGTTTTGGTAGCTAAGGATCGAGAAGACAAGCTGTTGGAATCAGAATTTCAGAGTTTGACAAATTAAGCGTTTGAAGATTACAGAACTGATCAACTCAATTGAACATAACTGAACTGAAAAGACTTGAACTAAAGTTACCCGACTGATAATTAATGCGCTAAAAAATCAAAGGCAACTGAACTGGTTAAAGCTAACTGAAGCTGTGTAGTGAACTAAACTATCAGTTAAGACTGATCAGTTACACAGTCAGTTCATCAAATCGGCTATAGAGTCAACTGATAAATCAGTTTGACACGTCATCAGTTAAAGAGTGTAGCTAACAACCGACAATTTGTACAAGAGCAGACTACAACTTGTAAGGGGAGCACTGCATATCAGAATGCCACAGTATATGATTGTCAGAAGAATGATGAAGTGTCTGCTCAGGACAAATCAACGGATATATGACATTTAAACGCATTCAATATTACCGTTGGGATCAAAGCCTATAAATAACCGAGAAGATCAGCTGAGAAGAGAGTTCCCGTTACAGAGTTAGCAAGAACAAGAATAAGCAAATCATTCTCAGTTACAAAAAGCTCACGCTTTATTAGATATATTCAAAGCTTTCAGGCTATATTTCGAGCACTAGCACAAGCACTTAGTGTTACTATATTCGATCTTTTTAGATCAGTTGTGCTTAGAAAAATATATCAGTTACGTACTGATAAAATTGTAAAGATATTAAGAGTTTCAGTTTGACAGTGTTTAAGACCAAAATGAAGTGAGTTATTATAACTTCTGTGATAATAAAAATCTTTTAGTGAAAATCATATCCTTGAGATAGAAGGGGTGACTTAGGAGTATTTGAAGTCTTCGAACATCCTTAAATCTCTGTGTTATTTATTTCTCAAATATTCAATTTGTCCTTCAGTTTATTTCCACACTTTAAATTAATTGATTGACATTGATAACAAGATTATCGAATTCAATTTATCATTAAACTGATCACCCAATCGAAAAGATTTGAAAATCTTAAAGTGTTTATTTAACCCCCTATTTTAAACACTTTCACTCACCCAATCGATCCTAACACAAGCTTAAAAAGGCTATTTACCGACTCCAAGTAAAGATAGAATAACATGAACTCAATGAGGCAGTAAACCTGTCAACCTTCAAGAGCTTCAAAGCCAAGTGAATAACCTCAATGACCAAAACACACTTTTGGAGAACTACATTGATCAGTTATAGAACGATATGATAAATTTAGCAGACCTTGAGGAAGAGATGTAAATAAACCCCGAGGAGAATCCTGAGGGAGAGGAAGTTGTTGGAAATATGGGCAACAGAGAAGTCTTAGATGAATAAAATAGACTCCTAGAATAAGAAGTTATTGTATAAAAGTTAATTAAACCATTCACCATTGATATGTAACTTGAAACATCTACTACTTAAAAATGCTACAAAATTTTTTTACAAGCTCAAATTTGCGAAATTCTTAAAATTATGCATACATGCAATACTGCGGAAAAATACGCCCTTTAAAAATAAACGTAATCATATAACAGATAAAAAACTGCAGTTTAAAAATTATCGCCAACTCGTCCATCCTAGATGTAGGTAAAAATAAAACAAGTAAAAATCCTAATAATCATCATCATGTCAAAACAAAACGTATAAAAACGATCATGTCTACTCCTAACTCAAAAACATGATGTGCGGAAAATGTGGTCCTCAAGTTCATGTGCGCACATCCAGCCCTGCCGACTCAGAATTCGGCACCTCCAGCCTCCTCATCAACATGCTCACCTGCATCATTCACACTTAGTGAGTCTAAAGACTCAACACACCTGTAACGTTATATCGAATACATATACATAATATACAACAGTGAAAAATACTGTAAGCAACATATATTTCATGAACTTAAAAGCATAACGTAAACATGTTGTATAAAATCATAACGTGTCAAAACATGTCTCATCATAACATCATATACGTATGCATTTTCTTTTAATTGAATTAAGTTCATTAGTTGTGACTTTCGTATCAGATCTATCGTATCAGCTCTATTTGATGGATCCATCTAATATAACTGCGGTACCCGACGGTGGGTACATCAGCGACAGCATTACCCGTCCACTGAGCCTTGACCTCAGCTCATAATATCTCATATAATCGTATTAGTCACAACCAACTCTCATCTTTCAAAACGTATCATCATATTCATCACTTAATAAAATCATGCATATACGTAAATTTTTCTTAAAATCATGCATGCAACGTATTTTCATAATTTCATAAAAATCATGTTCGTGATACATAAACATTTAAATAGAACGTGTCAAATTGTGCTCAAGATGTTTCCAGGACTAAAAAATTGACATGGGTGCAAAATGACCATTTGCCCCTGGAAACCCAAATTGACCATTTTACCCCCGTACCTCAAAAATTCGACCCGAAGCCCAAAATGACCATTTTACCCGACCTCAAAAATTCGACCCGAAGCTTACCAAACTCCTTAAAAACCTCCAAACCTATTTAAAATATTTCTTAGACATAAACTCGAGCCCGTATCAAAATTTAATCGATTCATTTTAAAACTTGAACCGGGCTCCCGATTTTAACCCGAATCAACCCGAAATTTAACCAAATTTTTCTCAACTCAAACCATGAATTAACCCTACTTGACCAGCCCCTAAGCCAATTATTTTAGACACATTATGACCCTCAAACTAAAATCAAAATTTGCTGGAATTTAGTTGCACAAACAAGCCTTAACCCTAGTCGCGACTTTGGACCGAACCAACGACCCTACCCCTAAATAGCTTCGACCAGCCCCGAACCAGCCCCTCCTAGACCACCCTAGGACCCTTCTGGACCGAAGCATATCAAGGACTCAGCCTCATGCATGCCCCAAATGCACGCACACCCGAGGTTCAACCAAGGCGCTCAACCCGCGACCAATCTCCCCTCATCACGATCGACCGGCTTCATGGCTGGTTCCACCAGTGGTCGAGCCTTCCTAGGCCGTGTCTCAAACTCACCAGGGTTTGTTCCATGGCTTGGTTCAGCCCTTGCACCGCTAGCTCATTCCATCGCCCAATCTACGCCCGAGACGAGACAACCCTTCGATACAACACCCCTCGGCCCTCGGCTTAACACGACTAATCCTCAACTCCAGCCTCATGACAACACTTTACAACCATGTACAGCCCCTTAGTATCAAAAACTCGGCAGTCCCTTGCACCAATACATGAAAACGTGAGCATGAGTCATGAAGAAATGCAATTTTCAGTCAAATTTGTATAAAAACGTGATCACAAGGTAGATCAAAAGATTTTTCATGCCTTTGCGTGTTAAACGCTCAAAAACTTTGAGATAGTCGCGTAGGACGTGCACCAGAGAAACGGGAGGGGGGATAGTTTTCTACAAAACCTATAAAGAATTCGAAGTGGCTGCTGAAGAACAATGGAAAAGCTGCTGCTGTTGGTGAGAGGGAGGGGGCGGCCACAAAGTGAATAATAGGTCTAGGGTTTAGTTAATTAGGTTTAAGTCATAAAATAATACACTAATGGGCCCTTAATTAAAAATTAAAGGGATAAAAATGGTTTTAGGCCCATTAAGTAATAAAATAAACCCATCAAGCCCAATAACACTATCGAAAAATATTCCGTTTAGGTACATTTTTGAAAATATTGCCCGAGCCCTCTAAAAGTCATCCGAATCGATAAAATTTGCGTATCGGTTTAAAATACGGCCTGCGAGTAAAACTACCCAACCAAGGCATATTTTCGAAATTCTCGCTTAAATACACCTTATATTAAATAATTAAAAATATTTATTCAATAAAAATATTTTTCCTAAATATCCCTGGTCTCCGTTTTTCGCTCGAGCTTTAAAAGCAACTTAAAAGCCATTATGCATGAACTGTAATAAACCATGAAATAAAAAACATATCCATGCAATAAACATGCATTTAATGCATTAAAATAATTTAATAAAATACATAAGTAATTTGATAACTTGCATGCATGTGGTTCACGTGAACCTTCAAATTTTCGGGACGTTAGATAACTACTCTATGTCTTTTGAAATATCAATGAAAGAAATATTTTGTTATGCCATAATTGTTTTCTAAATTTTAAAAGTCATACATTTACAAATAAACAACTTAGAAAAACTTTATACTTATAGGAAATGACAGAAAGACCACCAAGGAACAATTATAACCCACGAAGAACCAATCAGGATGAAGGAGAGAACCTACCTCCGCCACCACCAAGAGTTAACCTTAGTCAAGAAGACATGATGACAATTGCAACCATTGTGGCCGCAACGCTATATGGGTTTCTAAACCCGAACACCAACATCAACCAACCCCTACCAGAGCCCCAACCACGTGGCATCAAATACCACTATGTAGAAAGCAAACTTCATCTGCTAGAAGTTCTCGAAGAACTCAAGGTAGACGTTCTGATACCGTTTATTGAGGATAGATCATGCAAGTGGTGGAGACCATTTGAAACGTCTGCTGCTTAAAATTATACTGAAATTTGTTTTTTTAAATCTCTTTTCGGAAATCGTCACACATGCATGCAATAAAAACAGTCAATCATGTATTTTAAAAAAAAAGTCGTCCAATCACTGAATAAAAATAACTGCAGTTAATTAAATCTTAAAATGAAATCAATCTCCTAGTAAACTGTTTTAAAAGAACTCAACGTTTGTCAAAAACATCAACGTATAAAGAGATGCAAAAACATTTACAATATTTTTTACACCCATGACTCATGATCATAATATGCGGAAGAATGCAAGGTCCTCGGGTTAACATGTGCACCCCTAGCTCAACCTACTCAGTCTTCAGCGCCTCCAGTCTCCTCATCAACAAACTACTCATCTGCACCATTCATACCTAGTGAGTCTAAAGACTCAACACACCTGAACCGTTGTAGCAAGTACATATACATAACATGCAACAATGAAAAGTACAGTAATTAAAATAAACTTCATGATTTTAAAAGCATGAACTTAAACATATCGTGTCAAAGCATAACGTGTCCAAAACATGTCTCATCATATCAATATAGTGTTCATTTTTTTATTTTAATTCAGATCATTAGTTGTGACTTTCGTATCAGCTCTAATTGATGAATCCATCTGCATATAACCGTGGTACCCGACAGCAGGGTCATCAGCGATAGTTTCACCCATCCACTGAGCATTGGCCTTACATGTTCGTGTTCTTGTTCGTATTAGTCACAACCGACTCTCATCCTTCAAAACATATCGTCATACTCATCACTTATAAATATCATGCATATACGTAAATTCCTTAAAATCAAGCATGCAACGTATTTTTCATATTTCCATAAAAAGTCATGTTTGTGGTAACATATACATTTAAAATATGCAATTTAATGATCAGAGTGCTGTCAGGACTGCTAACTCGACCCGAGTGCAAAATGACTAATTTACCCCTAGACCTCAAAATTTCAACCTGAATCCAACCAAACTCCTTAAAACACCTCAAAACATATTTATATTTGTTTCCTAGACGTAAACTCGAGCCCATGCAAAAACTTCTATAATTCATTTTAAAACTTGGACCGAGGTCCCGATTTTAATCCGAATTAACCCGAAACTAAACCAAATATTTCCAAACTTAAACCAGTCCTTAACCGTTCCCTACCAGCCCTTAAACCACCTAGACTAGTCCACTTAAGACTCTCGAACAACACCTAAAAGTTGCTGGATTTTTCTGCACAAACATGAGCCGAACCTTAGTGCATCTATCCTCCTAAATCTCGACCCTAGACCAAACCAACGGGGACCAGCCTTGAACCATCATTACCTAGGACCAAGATCAAGCCGAGGACACCCTACTGGACCGACCCTAACCACGCCTACTGCCCATGAAATCAGCCGAACGTGACTCACCCGAGACAAGCCACCACTCGACCCTACCCGACTATTGCACCTCGAACGACTCCTAGCTCGTGACCAGACGAGGTTGAGCCATTTTGGACCATGTCTCAGGCCCCTTAGTGTTTGCACCGTGCCTTGGTTTTACTCCTATATAGTCGGTACCCTTCCCAAGGCCCAAACTAGCCTAAGCACCAAATAAAAATCCCTAGACTCGATCGGCTATCACCATGATTCAATCAATCCTCGACTCCAGCAATTTGATACCTTAACCCTCAACATGTTCAGTCCCCTAGAATCTCAAATCGGCAGCCACTTACACAAGAACAACAAAAAGCGTATTACATGCAAAGGACGTGCATATTTCATGACAAAAATCGTATAAAATTTACACCATATGATAGATCGAATGCTTCTCATGCAAAAACATACAAAAAACATATAATGATGTGAATGATGCAAAGAAATGGGATATAGGCTTGCCTTTGCGATTATACGCTCGAACCCTTGAGTTATTCGTGTAGAACGTGCACCAGAGCGAAGGAGGAGGATTTCTTTGAAAAGCTTGAGAACAATTTGAAAGTGCAGCTGTATTGTTTGAGGGGGAGCTGCTGCTGAATATTATGGAGGGGGCGGCCAAATGAGGGTAATGAAATTAGGTTTAGGGTTGAGTGTGGGCTTAATAATATAATTAGTGCTGATGGGCTTTTAATTAAAAATAAAGAAGTTAAAAAGATTTTAGACCCATTAAGCAATAAAATAATCCCATTAATCCCAAAAAGCACTCCCGAAAAATATTTCGTTTAAGTACGTTTTTGAAAATATAGCTCGAGTCCTCATAAAGTTCCCCGACTCGCTAAATTTTGTATACCGGTTAAAAATATGATCCGGCATGTAAAAATACTCCACCATGGCCCATTTTCCAAAATTTAACTAAATTACACCATATATCAAATAATTAAAAATAATTATTTAATAAAAACATTTTTCCTTAATTGTCCTCGGTCTCCGTTCTTCATTCGAGCGTGAAATACTGCTAAAAGCCTTATTTCATGAAATCTTAATGAACCAAGAATTAAACATATATATTCATGTTAAAATCATGCATTAATGTGTTAAAAATAAATTAATTAAAATACATAAGAAATTTGATAACTTGTATACATGTGGTTCACGTAGATCTTCAAATTTTTGGAACATTACACCATTTCTCCAGCCACAGCTGAAGATGGACCAATTACATAGTAGACGTTCAGAAGAGAGTTTCTGAAGCAGTATTATCCGGCTGACTTCCGTTTGCAAAAGATGAGT
This sequence comes from Primulina huaijiensis, assembly GCF_012295235.1. Classification (NCBI taxonomy): domain Eukaryota; kingdom Viridiplantae; phylum Streptophyta; class Magnoliopsida; order Lamiales; family Gesneriaceae; genus Primulina; species Primulina huaijiensis. The sequence goes on from NC_133319.1 coordinate 17,147,748, forward strand.
GAATTTGATAGCTTAAAGCAAACGTTAGATATGTCAGTGATTGAATACACTATGAAGTTCAATGATCTCGGAACGTGTGTTCCAACCATAATGACAGATGAGACCCTAAAGATGCACTGTCACGCCCCGAGACGGGGGTTGGTTGACACCGGCGTTGCTCTCAAATTTACATTCGAAAACAACAAGCCTCAGAAGTACAGAATTTTCAGAAACCAGTCTTTTATTCACAATACTGAATATTCATTGTCTGATACAACTCAAATAATAATGTTTTATAGCGGAAATGTAAAACCAAATATAACATCGTCTTAACAAATGCAGCGGACTACACATAAATTAGAACTGATAACAACGGTCTCCTTCACCAGCCCCAAAATTGTATCTGCTCTTCTTCTTCTAGCTTTTCTTTCAAGTTCTTATCTGAGATGGGTTTGGTGGGTGAGTGTTATGGTTGTCACTCAGTAAGCAGGGGCGGGAATAACTCCCAGTTTTCAAACACCATTTTTACAGAAACAGAAATATGATAATATACAGAAAACTCTTGTTTCCAGAACAGGAATCAGAATTCAGAAATCACAGTATTCAGAACAGAAATCAGAATTAGTAAGCACTGAGAACGTTAGTGAATTTAATGGCTAAACTGATATCAGTCCCCTATATGTTCTCTCCTCTAAGGAGTGAGGCCAGAATCAGAATCAGAATTCAGAAATGTTCAGAATATATATTCCTACCATTAGTTCACTAAGGAGTTTCAGTACTTCAAAATCAGATATCAGAAATCAACATAAAATATTCTTTAAAACAGATATTATCAAACTGATTTCAAGATATTTATACATAAGCTCACTTACTGTAATTTGCTGAAAGAATTTCGGTTGAAGTCTGGAAATCTGCTATTCTTGCTACTAGTTTCTACTGCTCGAAAATCAGCACTCTCTTAACTCGAAAATTCAAGTGATAATCTCAAGATTTGTGTAACACCAATTTAGAGACTGATGGTGTTATTTATAGGCAAGGTTCCAGACTGTCTGCCTCCCAATTAATGGCCATAATCTGCCATTAAGTGCCATCACAACCTTTAATTCCATGATAAATGCTTCAGTTACAAATCATAAGTTGGATTAGTAAATGTCTGCTGAAATTCGCTCTTCTGCTGCTGGATTCGGTCTGCTGGATTCTAATCTGCTGGAAATATCAGTTTCTGAAATAATTGCTTCTGCTGCAAATCTGTCTGCTGGAAAAATACCATCTTCTGAATTATTGAGTGCTACTGGAATTGTTAGCTTCTGCTGGAATTTCAGGTTCTCACATGCACCGCTTCAAGAAAGGAATGAACAGTCGAATACAGTCAGTCTTAGCTGTATTCAAACCCAAAAATTTTTCTAGTCTAATGGAAGCAGCCGTGAGCGCTGAAACTGACATCAGACGCAGAGAGGAAGAAAGTAAGCACAAACAACCCTTTCCAGGTCAGTCATCCCATAGAAGACCGAATTTTAAAAGACCCAACCAGACAAGTGGACCGTCAAAAGGAGCCTTGTCCCAACTGCAACATGAGACACTCAGGAGAATGCTATAGGAATACTGATGCTTGTTTCAAGTGTGGGAAGTCAGGCCATCAGATTGCGGATTGTCCAGAGAATAAGGAAAATGGAGTTTCGAACACAGAAAATCACAAGCCGAAGGAGAAAAACCCAATGCCCAGTTCTTGCCATAACGCAAGAGGAAGCAGATAACACAAACGACATGGTAGTAGGTACCATTCTGATCAATAAAATGTCTGCTTATGTGTTGTTTGATTGTGATGCTACCCACGTATCTAAAAGGTTTGCTAAGAAATTGAAACCAGAAGGAGAAACTCTTAGTGAACCATTAAGATTAGCGACGCCTGCTATCAAAACAATTGAAACCCATAAAGTACATCGAAATTGCAAAGTTTGCATCAGTAATCAAACATTCAAAGCGGAAATAATTTAACTAAGTATAGCTGAGTTCGATACAATCATAGGAATGGATTGGTTGGCTAAGAATCATGTTTTGGTGGATTTCCAGAAGAAGAGCTTCAAACTGCAGACTCCAAACCAGGAAGAGATCATATATCATGGTAAATCTAAAGAGCAAAATCTCTTCTATCTGCATCACAAACTTGGAAGGCTATAAAAGACGGTGAATAAATCTACCTAACAATGATCGGCGAGGTAAATGACGAAGTTACTCTAAAGATAGAGGATATTCCAGTTATTCAAGAGTTTCTGGACGTCTTTCCTGAAGAATTTCCTGGCACGATTCCTGGCCGAGAAGTGGAGTTTGAGATCAACTTGTTCCCTGGGGCTGCACCGATCTCAAAAGCACCATACCGAATGGCCCCAATAGAGTTAAAGGTACTAAAGGATCAACTCCAAGAGTTGTTGGATAAAAATCATATTCGACCCAGTACATCTCCGTATGGAGCCCTTGTATTATTTGTGAAAAATAAGGACGAGAGTATGAGGCTATGTATCGACTATAGAGAGTTGAACAAGATCACAATTAAGAATAAACACCCTCTCCCAGGGATAGATGATCTTTTCTATCAATTGAAATGATCCAAGGTCTTTTCAAAACTCGATCTGAGGTCAGGATACTATCAACTGAAGGTCAAAGCAGAAAATATGCCCCAAACAGCCATCAGGACAAGATACAGACATTACGAGTTTACGGTAATGCCTTTTGGACTGACCAATACTCCAGCAGCATTCATGGACCTCATGAATAGAGTCTTCAAACCATACATCGATAGGTTCGTGGTCGTATTCACATAATCTCTGAACTAGGCGTTTCAATGGACCCCAAGAAAGTAGAGGCAATTGTAGACTGGCCTCGACCAAAGACAATAACCGAGATTCGAAGATTTTTGGGTTTAGCTGGTTATTATAGGAAATTCGTTGAAGGATTTTCTTCAATAGCCATACCCCTCACTAAACTCACACAGAAAAACTCTAGATTCATTTGGAGCGAAGAATGCGAGAAGAGTTTCCAGATTCTTAAAAGGAAACTTACATCTACGCCAGTACTAGTACTCCCGAAGATGGCAAGAACTTTACAATATATAGTGATGCATCAAAGGGGGGATTAGGATGTGTGTTTATGCAGGAAGGTCAGGTAATTGCTTACGCATCGAGGAAATTAAAACCTTATGAGCTAAATTACCCAACTCATGATCTTGAGTTAGCAGCAATTGTATTTGCACTAAAAATATGGAGACACTATCTATATTGTGCTAAATGCGAGATATTCACCGATCACCAAAGCCTCAAATGCTTATTCACTCAGAAAGAATTAAACATGAGGCAGAGACGGTTGATTGAACTCTTGAAGAATTATGACTCAACGATCAACTACCAGATTATGACTTAATGATCAACTACCATCCGGGTAAAGAAAACAAGGTAGCAGATGCCTTAAGCCAAAGAGACATGGGAAGAGTAAACTTATTGGCTCTTTCAGCTCAACCATGCCTTCAAGAAACCATCAAGATAAAACAAAATCACGATCCTTCCATAGCGAAAATTAAGGAGCAACTTTAAAAAGGAAAAGCCCAAGAATTTCAAGCTGATGAGGAATGTGTCCTGTGGATAAAAGGACGTTTGTGTGTACCAAACCTCAATGAGATTCGACGAGAAGTAATGCCTGAGGTACACAAGTCAAAATTTTCAGTTCACATTAGAAGCACCAAAAATGTATCGAGACTTGAAAAAGAATTACTGATGGAATGGAATGAAAAAGGGTGTAGCTGACTTTGTCGCTAAATGTCAAATCTGTCAACAGGTCAAAGCTAAACATCAGTGACTTGGAGGACTCTTACAACCACTAGAGATCCCAACATAGAAGTGGGAGCACATTTCCATGGACTTTGTGGTAGGATTACCAAAGTCAAGACAACACCATGATGGGATCTGGGTTATCATTGATCGACTAAAAAAATCAACACACTTTTTACCGGTGTGAATGAGCTACAACCTGGATAAACTAGCCACCTTGTATATAGACAACATAGTGAGATTGCACAGAGTTCCATGAAGTATACTAATTGATAGGCCCAATATTCGTGTCCCGACTCTGGAAGAGCTTCCAAGAAGTCATGGGAACCAAAGTCACCCTGAGCACGGCCTACCACCCACAAACTGATGGCCAAACTGAAAAAACGATTCAAACATTGAAGGATATGTTAAGGGTGTGTGCTCTAGATTTCAAAGGAAATTGGAACTAGCATCTACCCCTAATAGAGTTCGCATACAATAACTTCTTCCACAGTAGCATAGAGATGGCCCCTTATGAAGCGCTATATGGAAAAAATGTAGATCACCACTGTGTTGGGAGGAAATTGGGGAAAAAGCCATCATCAGGCCTGAACTGGTACAAATAACTGTTGAAAAGGTAACCATCATTAGGGAGAAACTCAAAGCGGCACAAGACCGACAAAAGAGCTGGCTGACTAGAAAAGAAAACCGTTAGAGTTTCAAGTCAAGGAAAAGGCTTATATCAAGGTTTCACCTATGAAAGGAGTGATCCGTTTTAGAAAATCAGGGAAATTAAACCCAATGTACATCGGACCCTTCGAGATTCTTGAAAGAGTTTGAACTCTGATTTATCGACTAGCCTTGCAGCCGGACATGTCAAGAATCCACAACGTCTTCCACGTTTCACAGTTAAGAAGATACATTACCGAATCGAGTCATATTCTTGAGGTTGAAACCCTGCTACTCAACGGTAACCTGGATGAAGAACTGAAATATGAAGAAGTCCCTATCCGTATTGTGGACACCAAAAACAGGTACAAAGACACCGGATCATTCCGTACGTAAAAGTACAATGGTCTAACCATACTGAGCGAGAATCGACATGGGAACTAGAGAAAAAGATGTGCACCCTGTACCCTTACCTTTTCAAAGATTAAGCAAACTCGAGTTTCGAGGCGAAACTTCCATTAAGGAGGGTGGGATGTGATGATCTTGATTTTCGGAGCAAATCACGTAAGAAATGAAATCCGAAATTTTAAATCAAAAACTTTTAATTAAAGAAACTCAATAATATACATAAATTTTCATATCAAAAAGCTTGGAAAGTAGCTCAAAAAGAAACCAAAGCAATGCAAAATCATAATAACTCATGGGATGTCGCTCGGAAGAGGAAACCCTTAGCTCACAAGCCTAAAACCTCAGCTCAAGGAAGCTCATTCATTCTTGGTAGAAAACCCCTAGCTCATAAGCTTAAACGCTCAGCTCAAGAAAGCTCATTGGTGTTTGTCCTAAATGAGACAAAAATTCAGCCATGAGAGGAGCTAAAAATGAGAGATTATTAATGTATAAGGAATGACCTTTGAGTACACTAAGTGACCCTTGGTTGTGGATAATATTTGACCACTTGAAGGCTATTTGGACCATCATCTTTGGGGCATCTGAAGGATCACAGACGGCTGAATGATGGGGAATGGAAAGGTCACTTTTTCAACTATAAATACCCCATGTGCTGTAGCAAACACCACACTCAAATCCCCTCCCATCTCACTTCAAATTTTCGGCCAAGGCAAGGAAAAGAAGGAAGCTTCATGCGGTCGTTCGTCCATCAACAAAACATGTCGAAGTACTGATGAAATAACTCCAAACTTTGCTAAAAGCATCGATGAAGTACTGTCCAAGTTCGGCTAAGGTCGTCCGAGTTGCGATCAAGTTCAAGCCGCGGAATTGAATCAAGGGTAAGTGGGTTTATATGTTTTAAAGATTATGTATGTTTTAAAATCCGATTGTCTACTACATGGTGTATACAAGTGTTGACTTCAAAATTATTAAGTTGCTTCAATTCGCTTCGTTCCGCCCAATTGTTCGTTTATGTCCGTCCGCTTCGTTCTATGTTGGTGCCGTTCTATTCGAACCAATCTGTCTCCGAATGATAAGTTATATATTTTGAATCTGATAATGGTGAATCGGGAAAGTCCATGAGGGAAAAGGCCCCAGAGGAAGTCTGTCTATGGGAGAAGGCCCCAGAGAGAGCCCGGATGCGGGAAAAGGCCCTAGAGGGAGCTCATTTACAGGAGAAGACCCCAGAGGGATCCCAAGATCAAGGATAGCCCATGATCATTATAATGTGTTTGTCAGATAAGCTCTGATAAGTTCTGTTCTGACATGCTCCAATCTGATGTTCTGATTTGTTCAATGTCTGATTTCTGTTCATCCAACTCTGATATATTATGCTATGTAAAAAGAAGATTGATTAAAATGTTATGTATCAAATATTTTCTGGTATTTGATCGGCCCCACTTGTTGAGTGTTTCCCAAAACTCTCACCTCCCTTACATCTCTCCTCATATGAAAAAGAAGAACAGGTGGAAGAAAGAGAGCAGGAGCAGTTCTGAGGCTGGTAAAGAATTTGAAGAAAGGAAGTCAAACACTGGATGATCGAGACCATCTGTTCTCCATTGTTTTTTATTCGTAAATTTTTGTACTTCTTTTGTAAAGAATCACTTCCGCAAATTCTTTATATTTTTTAATTGTAAAGAAAATGGAAGTTAGTGAAATAGACCAGTATTTGGCTAATTTCTACGAGGCTTATTTTTATTTGATTAACAATGCCGGATGTCACCGGCGCCTCGGTTTCGGGGCATGACAATAGGTCACCCATAGAATCAAACTACTTATTCATATGTTGTCTGACTTGTGGAACTTGAGTTTTCAGTTCAGTCTTCATATGATTTGACTTCGTGAAATGTAACGTCCGAAAAACCAACCTACGTAAACCACATGCATGCAAAATTATTTTAATTGCTTAATTGTTTTATTTAATTATTTTTAAATGCTTGCATGATATTTTATTAGATGATTAAATGTGATTGCATGATTAAATGATAATATGACATGATTTCATGAAATTAAGGATTTTACTCGAATATTCGATAATAGACAGGGGAAGGAGACCGGGGACGACCAAGAAAAGAATATTTATTTTTCATTAAATAATAGCGAGGCTTCCTAATATGATTTAAAAATGATTTAATTTTCCTAAAAATGTTGGAGTTCGAATTATTTTACGAGTTGAACTTGATTTTTCCAGGGAAGCCGATTTTGGGCAAACAAGGAGTTTTAAGATATCAAAAATATTATTTTATGGAAACTAATTTTATGAACTCTTATTATTTAATTAATTAAGTGTTATTGGGCCCAATTTAATTAATTTAAGTAGGCCCAATTACCCTTAAGTTGCAAGCCCAAACCAAAGCACATTTAACATGTTAATTTAATTATAAATTAGTGTTTTAGGTCTTCTAAACCTAATAATTCAGCCTCCATCAGCCGATTTCACCCTCAAGCACACACCACAATTTTTGAAAAAATTGGAGGAAAAGAAAAGCTTATGTTCTTCGTCGTCCGGTCATCCAACGTCGCACCCTCGCCAACGATCGAATAATCGAGCGTTATAAACGCAAAGGCACGTTTCCTAAACTCTTTTAACATCATACAAATCATATTATGCATGATTTAATTGTTGATGCAAGAATCAAATAGGTATTCGATAATTTTTACGGTAGAACGTTTATACGACGTTTTTAAGTTTTTATGAAAAACGATTTTAATCCAACGATACGCTGCCAAGGTAGGATGATATATGATTGGAACATGATCAAAGCATGATTAATTAAAAGGAAATACTAGGCTGGAAACCGTAGGATTTATTTTGAAGAAAAGAAGGGCCGAGAGTTTTCTTTTTAAGAAAAAAAAGTGTGTGTTTTTTTGGGTTCTAGTGGTTCGTTCCTTTTGCATGGGGCTTGGGGGCTGCCCAGGGTTGGTTGGGGGCTTGGCCAAGGTCAGGTTCGAAAGCTAGTTAGGGTCCTAGGGTGGCTAGGGTCCAGGGAGGCGGCTAAGGAAGAGTCCTTTCACGCGTGTTTCTGGTGTGGCCGAGAATTTCAGCGGGGTTGCTCGGTTAGGGGCTGGGCTAGGTGGTCTGGACAGTGGCCAAGGATTGTCCAGTAAGGCTTAGGAAGGGCTGGTCTCGGTGCTCGGTGGTGGCTGGGTAGAAGCCTCCACATGAAGTTGACAGCAGCCGCGCAAGGAAGGGAGGGGGCGCGCAGCTTGTTCCTGATTCAAGGAGTTCGCTGCTTGAGTTCAGGGGCTGGGCTAGGATTAGGCTGGGTCTGGGCATGGTCCATGGTCGGTGAGGGTCCGAGGTGATCGCTGGTTAAGTGGCTAGAGGAGTCCTTGGGTGGCGGGGAATCTTGTAGCGTGAGTGGCAACCAGGCGGGTAGCTTCAGTTTACTTCAGGTGGGTTGGGCGTGAGTTTAAGTGGCTGGGCTGGTCTGGGTAGAGTCTTGGCGTGGTCCAGGGATGGTGAGGGTCGTGTGGGCTCGGTGGTGGCTCGGCTGGAAAAGCCCTAGGCTAGCTAAGAGTCCTAGTGCAACCAAAACACCACACACACACTCAGGCAGAAATTGTTGCTCGGTCCCAGGTGAGTTTGGGTGAGCTAGTGGCTTGTTCTTTGGGCTAGGCTTGGTCAATAGGGTCCCTAGGTGGGTTGGCTATGGTTTGGCTCAAGGTGGCTCGGGCGTGGCTCGAGTAAATGGGGAGATGGCTCGGTAGGTTCACTAGTGTGTCAATTTCGAAAATTCATAGGCCAAAAATAGAACCATGGGCCCACGGGTGCGGCTCATGACTTGAAAGGGTAGAATAAATACTAAATATGTTATGTTTAAAATTTGGGATCAAAATAACGAGTTTTGGAATTTTCCGGGATTTAATCGTCGCTCGAAGCGTTAATTAACGAATTAATTGAAAAGCCCAGTTTCAAGCTTTATAAAATTATGAAAAATTAGGTTTAAGCTTAAATAATTATTAAAAGTCTAAGTTTTTAATTTGGGAATTTTATATTAAGGTTTGGTTTAATTTGTGATTAAAACGCGTAAATATGTCTTATTTAAAGATTAATTTAAAAGTCATCGATTTAAGCCAAATAAAAATATGAGAAAATTCATGTAGGTTTAAATAATTATTTAGAATAATCTCATGTCATTAAAAGTGAGAAAAAGATAAATTCGAAAATTTTTACGTATAGGGGCAAAACGGTCTTTTTACACTTAGGAAAATACGAAAACGTTTCGCAGCGTCCCGAAGGATCATAACGCATGTTAAATGATATTTTATGATTTAAAATGATGATTTTGATGATAATATGTATTTTTATAATTTATGGTAAAGCTGTGCAATTTATACTGTTTAAAATGTTATTTTTGGAAAGCTATGTTATTTTATGATTTTAAAAGAAAAAGAAAAAATATTTTGAGGGATGTGAATTGATTGTGACAAATGATATGATTTATGATATATGATTTTGTGGAGATGACGTGAGGGTCAAGGCCCCAGAGGGAACCCATATTCGGGCCAAAGCCCCAGAGGGACCCCGTTTACGGGCCAAGGCCCAGAGGGACCCCGTCAATGGGAAAAGGCCCCCGAGGGATCCCGACGATCGTATTTTCATGGTGGAGCCTAGTGTCCACCCCCATGGACCATGTGGAGCTAAGACTGCAGTCGACCAAAGGATAAAAGCTAGTCACTTTCAAGGATCAAACTTCACCCAAAATGATATATGATTGAAAGCTTATGATAAAAATGATTTTTATGATATATGATTTATGATGAGGATTAAAGCTATTTTTAAAATGATTTATTTATGCTTTAAAGTTATTTTAAAATGTTTTTACGATTTATGATATTATCATGCTTAAATGATTTTTAAAGGATTTTAAAATGGTTTATTTATTTTCAAAAGCTATTTTAAATAAAAATATGATTTTTAAATACATGTGCTTGTATATGTATTATTTGTTATCTATGTTTAGAACGTGCTGAGTCATTAGACTCACTAGGTTTGTATGATGCAGGATTTGATGGTTTTTGGAGGCGGTGACGATTGAGTCGATCGAGTGCAGCAGTACACACCGAGGGCCTTTATGTTTCCGCACTAGTTTATTAGATTTAAGATTTAAAGATTTATGTTAATGATTTTTATTAGAGAATTCTTATGCTTTATTTTTGTTGTTAGTGATCTTTTCAAAGGTCAATTTAGGATGTTTTGGTTAGGTGATGATTTAGGATTTATTTTATGCACTTGAGTTTTAAATTGTTAATTTATTAGGATTCATGATTATGTTAAATTATTTTATTTAGAAATTTAGAAGTTATGGTTTAGATATTAAAAAAAAAAAAAGAAATTTGAGGTCGTTACAGTTGCTCAACTGAACTCAAACTCAACTATTTTTTGTTTTGCACTCTGGTTCATTTGCACCATTGCGAGTTTGATGGAGGCTTGAATGTTGGAGAGTCTGGGCTCGACCACAAAGATTTCCTTTATTTTGGATTTTGGATCTATGATTTGCAGACCATACTGGTGAGAAGTCTCTTTTCGTTCCAAAAGTTTGACGCCCTTTAGGCTAGAGATGGGAATGGCCGGAATTGGAGCAGGGCGAAGAGTCTCATAAACGTGCTTCATCAACTTGCTCTTCTTTATTCTGGGATTCTCATTCCGCTTCTTCTCAAAGAAGATTTGACCGAGAGGAACCTCCTCTCTAGAATCTTCAGAATCAAAAGAGAAATGGTTTCCACTTAGTCTCTTTGGCCGATGTCTTGGCCTTACCGATATGTTGCTTTTCCTTTTTCTTCTCAACCTATTCTTATTCTCTCTCAAGTTTTACATCCAACAACTCAAATCTGGTTGGCATATGCTTCTTGCTATAGCTTTCAACATTAGCCAAGTTCAACAACTTGGATTTGTGAATTTGGACCACATTTAGCAACTTGATTTGCATCTGCTCCAACAGATAGCAGAGAGGAACTGCAATCCCAGAAGATTGAGCTTCTTTCTTCACCATGCAGTTGAAAGTCTTAAACAAAATTTTGAACCAGTTGACATTGATTGTGAAGTCGATGGTTGCGATGACAAGGAATTTCTCACAATTTAAATTAAATAGTCAAGATTGGAGAATTCACTCATGGTATTTCAATAAAGATTAGAATTAAATACATAAATGGAATCCATTTGTTAAAATGATTCCAATATATTAAATAATCATTATTTAGATTATTGATATATATTATTCTCTATTTAGAATATTATATACACAAAAACTTATAAATGTGATCAATCATTTATTGAGCTATATATTTGTAAGCATCAAATCAAGGTAACCATTTTAAATGGTTGATAATACCAAATTAACATCTAAATGATACCAAGAATTTGAAGTAGCATATAAAATCCTATATATAAAAAACAGTCACTTTTAAGTTGGATATTATAATATTTAAATAAAAAAATTAAATATAACATAAACAAATAAATATTAAATAATAATAAGCAAATATTATTAACTTTATTATCATATTAAGAACTTCACCTTTTAATTTCAACATTGAGAAATTAGTTATTCACGATGGAAGAAATTAACATGATAATTTTATTCAAGTGAAGAAATTAAGATAAATAAAGAGAAAAATTATGAACTCAAAGTCTAATTCATAAAATGAAGAATGATTTAATTCATCATAATACACTCCTATTTATAAGTCAACGTGGGAAACAAAAAGAAAGAACATATTATCTTGTACATATAATTTGTGCCATTAGTCTTTATAAATGGCTCAAGCATTATCGAATTCTTGCATTCAACTTTTGACAATATTACGTCAAACTTTTTTTATTGTTCCACATGAAATAAACATTGTTCATAATTGCGTTTTCTGAATTGCATAAAATTTCATATCCCTTTACTATGTATTTTGAAAAATATGGCCAAAATACTCAAACATGCTAAACATATCATATAACTATATTGCTAAATTTTTTGTCTTATTATTATGATCATCTTGAACACAATGCAATTTTAATATACAAGAAATTTGTAAATTCAATTTTCATGCAATTGCGTCTGAGGCCATCTCCAACCCATTACGTTATTTTAGTGTCGCACTAACTTTAAAATAGTGTAATTCCTACACCAAATACAAAATTTATCTCCAACTCATCAACTCTAAACTCTACACTAAAAAAAATATTCTCGGAATATTCCTTATTATTTTATTAGCAACAAATAATTTATTTCACAAATTATTTATAAACACAATAATTAAAATATCACTAATATCTAAAATCATTTCTATATTAAAATTCATTATATATATTAATGAATTAAATATATATTTATAAATACTTTAAAAAATTTTAATATTTAATATTATTATTTTAAATACTTAAACTTATTACTTAATTAAATGTAATTAACTAATCATTCAAAAAAATTACAATCACACATATAAAGTTTTTAAAATTAAATTAAAATATCCAAGTTTTTTTAAATTAAATTAAAATATCCAAAATTTTTAAAATCACTTTGTTAAAATTTATTGTTTGAAATAATACTTTTTTATGATTAAATTAGATTATAAAACTAATTATATAATATTTAGAGTTTAAGTAAAATAACATTAAAAAAAAACTTAACAAAAATAAAACAAAAAAAAGAAAAAAAAAAAAGCAACGCTATTGCTACAGTGTTGCACCAAATTTGGTGCAATGCTGTAGCAAATCTTTATCTTGGCGTCAAACATAGCGCTGGGTTGGAGAAGGAACAAACTACACTGATACCCCAAGGATGAGCCCATCCAAATTGAGCCCACACCGGATCATGGGCTCCGACCCATCCCTAGCTAAGGTGGAAGGCCCATCACGGGCCCAGGTATTCTCTTATAAATATCAGGTTTGAGTGTTCAGTTCATTCATTCACTATATTGTTTTCAGCAACACCCTTAGCTGCTCCTCCCATATATCCTCAGTCTCTGATTTGAGCGTCGGAGGGGCTACGCCGGGACACCCTCCCGGCCCCTTGTAACGATCTTATTCGTGATTTCAGGCTCAGGGTAATTTCGAACCTGCGTCTGGACTAGTGACACTTGCTCGAAGCGGACCCTAAAATTTTCCATGAGTATCGTACACCATCTTGCTTTTTACGCTAATTTAGAGCTCGATTGGAGAAGCTTTGAATACGAAGTTTATTGTTATAACACAAACTCCAACATAAACTTTATGATTCAAAAATACATTTTCAAGAAATATTGAAATGAATAAGAGAAAATAAAAAAAGGGAAGTGGGGATATCGGATAATAAGAACGGGATATGGTGACCACGTTCCATTATCTCATTGGCCAACTCAACGCCAATGCTTTCCAAGAATTAATCACAGCCCTGGAACAAAGATATCTCAGTAACTCAAACCCCTTCCCTCACTTAAAACTTTATTTTATTTCTGTATTTGTACAACAAATAAATAATAATATTGTACAAAACTTCAGAATCCATATATCAAGGAAACTTTCAGAAAAGAAGCAATGGCGACCTGTAGCATGGCGGCAGCTTGTGGATTTGTGTTGGCACTGAATATCACCACCAACACAACAGCCCATAGACCCGGCATGGTTTCCTTCTCCACAAAGAGAAACTTCAACCAGTCGAGGTTAGTGGCCCGCGCCGGGTTGGAACCGGCGGATGCACAACCTGATCCTGAACCGGCACCGCCAGCAGAAGAGGCTAAAGCAGAAGCCAAGCCAGCACCCGTTGGCCCTCTTAGAGGTGCCAAGGTGAGTAACGATTAATACACCTACTAAAACTAGTGTTTTTTCAATTTGATTTAATCATTTGAAATAGAATCTAAGTTATGATTCATACATTTGGGAAAAAGTCCGATTTCGAATAATTGAATTTTTTTTATTAACAGTAATCTTAGATGAAAATCATATGAATTTAGGTTCATGATTGGGCTGGCAGGTTAAAATTCTGAGGAAGGAATCATACTGGTTCAAGGGTACTGGCTCAGTTGTTGCTGTTGACCAGGTGAGATTTTACACAAACACACACACACTCTTTTATGTTAATGGAACTAATAAAAAGTTTATGTAATACAAATGTGCAGGATCCAAAGACTCGTTACCCAGTGGTGGTGAGGTTTAACAAAGTGAATTATGCGAATGTATCGACAAACAACTATGCATTGGACGAAGTTGAAGTGGTTGCATGAGCTCACTTAATTTGTATCGTATATTATATTAGTCTTTTATTCTTAATTTTGTATCAAACTTTTTATTTTTTGCCATATATTTTCTTGCATATTTTCACTTGTGCTCGTTAACTTGATTTGTCAATATGTTTCCAATTTTTTGAGTTAATATTACTTGGTTTATTTGTGAAGGGCACTTGTGAAATAACAAGTCAGTTACTGATACAAGTATATTTTCGAACATGGTGGAGAGTCGGTTTTTAAATATATGAACGCAACATGAGCACACGAGGCCACTATAATATCTATAATATCTATACTTCTATATTATTTTATTAAGTTTGAGACACTTAGAATAACTAGTTTTAGTGTCATGATCTGTTTTAATAATTATATATATTAATAAAATATTAAAATTTTATTGTAAGTTATATGTAGTTCAGCGGATAGAGTCATTTTTTTTAGGTTTAGGTTATATATTCAATTCTTACTGAAGTCATTTTTTTAATCTTTTATTTTTCAATTTATTTTTTATTTTATATATCAAAATTACAGTGTAGTCCTTCACTATTTCTTATAATTATAATATTATATTTTGATCTTCATTTAAATATAAATCAAATTAATCACAAAAAATATTATACAAGCACGCAATGCATGCGTCAGTGTACTAGTATATATAATCGAAGGGTCTTGGTTGACTGAGTAAGTATACAGCGAGACAATTTGTGTCTTGGATTTTATTGACTCTAATGTAAAAAAATATCTTTATTTTAATAATATTTTACAATTGTATCCAATTATGATATTTACTTTATCTGTATACTCATGCAAATTGCATAGACAAATTCATTGAATATACTAGAGGTGTCATGAGGTCTGTCTCGCAACGTAAGATAATGAAACTCTTTAAGAATTGTAATATATAATCTAAACAAGTTATTAATCGAATCAGCCACCTAAAATAAAGATATATGTCGTTTGAGCTTGAGGCTGGCATATGTGACGTAAACGTCATGTTCAACTGGCAAGGGCATGGTGATGTCCATTCATACAGATAGATGATCATTTGATGATGCATTGAACAACCCTCCCTCGAACTGTCCAATTGGTTCTCATCTATTGAGTGGAATAGTATGTGGTTATGGTTGTACATCATTAGTTTTTTTACTCGGGACAATGTAAGGGCTATATGTACTAGCATGAACTTTGATCCGCTTACCGAATTGAGAGACATCATGTGGCGAGGTTGAGAGTAGTTTCGAAATACGTAGGAGCAAATGCATTGTATTCGGGGATTCACAGTTTGTCTACGAGTGAAGATATCTAATGCGATCTGATAAGTTAATGGTGCAAGGAGTCTCTAGTCAGAGCAAGACATGTGTTTTAAGAAAATATATTTTCCTAGTTTCACACATCATATCACGGTTATTACTCAAAGATACATCACATCATTATCAAATTCAAACGTAACTTTCGATATACTAATATTTGCATATTCGATCGGGATATATATGAGTTGAATGGATCGTACTGTACCATAATTAAGGTTCTTGCATGCGCTATCAGTGGTACCTAGGAGATCATGAGGTGATACTACTAGATGCTTTTACCATAATTTGATTGGTGCAATCAGACTTGAGATATGATATTCTTGATCAATGGGAAAAAATGAGGCTAATTAGGGTAAGCCCAAACAAGAATAAATGTTTTTCTGAATCACAAGAAGTTGTGAACCCATGTCTAGATGTTTACTTGAACCATTGAGGGTCACACAAGTATCGGATTTTGCGTTCATGTTGAGATAGTTGTTAGAGTAGGTGTCCAGCAAGCCAACTTGTGGGCTTTTATTGACTCTAACGTAAAAAAATCATTATTTTAATAATATTTTATGATTTTATTCGATTATGGCATTATACTTTATCTGTATGCCCATGCAAGCTACATAGATAAAGTCCTTGAATATACAATAGGTACCATGATGTCTGCGTCACAACGTAAGATCATGAAACTCATTAGGAAGTGTACCGTATATTTTAAATAGGTTCTTAGTCGAATCAGCCACCTAAAACAAAGATAAAGGTCGCTAGAGCTCGAGACTAGCATCTGTGATGTAAATGCCATGTTTAATTGACAAGGACATGGAGATGTCTATTCACACAGATGGGTGATCATATGATGATGGACTGAACAACCCTCCCTCGGACTTTCCAATTGGTTCTCACTTATCGGGTGGAATAGTCCGCAGTTATGGTTGTACACCATTAGTCCTTTGACCCGGGACAATGTTGGGGCTATACGTACTAGTATACACTTTGATCCGTTTATCGACTCCATTGAGGGTCATCAGGTGACAAGGTTGGGTGTAGTTTCGAAATACACAGGAGAAAATGCATTATAGCTGGGGATTCACCGTTCGCCTACGTAGGAGCAAATGCATTATAGCTGGGGATTGAGCTGGGCTGGTGAAATCAGTTGACTCGTCAGTTGAACTGATTTCACTCTTTCAGTTGAACTGGTCAGCTGGGCTATCCATCAGTTGAGCACTTCATCAGCTGGCCGGGCTTTTGAAGGTCTTCTGGTGAACTACCTGTCAGCTGGACAATTAGTTGAACTGGTCATTGATACTTCAGTTGGTCTGATTTAGTTTGAGCAATCAGTTGGCATTATCAGTTTGCTTCTCGATAGCTTCAGTTTTGGCTCGGTAATCAGTTTCATCTTCCTGTGCACTTCGATAAATCATTAGAAACAAAATAACAAGTTTTGTTAACATCAAAATAAATATTGCGAACATGAAATGTTCCGACAATATCCCTCTTTTTGATGATCTCAAAACTTGAGCTATTAAAACTTAAATTTTAAAATTTTGACTGATTCTCCCCCTTTTTGAGAATCAAAAACATTTAAAAAACAATTAAAAGAAATTTTTCAGTTTGAGGGATAATAAAACTCTCCCTCAAGAACTGAATTTAAAAACGAGTTTAGAAAAACATTTTTCAGTTCGAGGGATAATTTTAAAGAAAACTCCCTTTCAGAAACTGAATTAAAAACTCCCCCTCAAAAATATAAACGTAGAAAACTCTCTCTCAGAAACTGAATTAAAAACTCCCCCTCAAAAATATAAACGTTTACGCGTTTAATGAAGTTTTAGTATTATTCAAGCAGTTTAGGCAACAAATCGTGAGATAGCAGTTCAGTTACATGAAAGCTAACTGGATAAACATGATGTTTATTTAATCAAATACGCGTCCCTTGTATTATACATTTACGTACACCAGGAAGTGTAAGGGAAATTGCTACTACAATAGCAAATTTTAAATAACATAAAATATCAGTTAGTTTCTTCATAAAAGAACTAGATATACTAACAGCTGGTCGCCTTGAATGCTTTGAATGCTGCATCGATCTTGAGTCTCTTTTTTTCCAGAAGAGCAGCTAATTTGACTTGAACTTGATCTCTTTGCTGACTAACTGGTCGAACTGACTCAAAACTGGACTCAACTGATGCTGAACCGCGTTGATCATTTGCTCTGATCTGATATGGCAATGAAGCGGCAGTATACTGCTGGTGATTAAGCTCTACTTTAATCATCCATCATCTCAACATAGCTGGGCTTCGTTTATTGATCAGCTAAACTAGTAGGCTGACAGCTGAAATCTTGTCCACTGAATCAATTTAGCTAATCCGCTGTCACATTTGACTCAACGCCCTGCAGGCTCCAAGATCATTAAAATAAAGGAGTCTAAGAATGTTTACACCGATGAATTAAATCGATTTTGATCATAAATCAAGCGAAAAACACTCGAAGTAATCCCTCGTTAAGAAAAACTGATATATTTTGCATTATGTGCAACTGAATAACTGAAAGATTAAGAGAATCGGTTGTTGGCATATATCAGTTCAGTTATAGTGGAAACTGAACTGACGGATACTGTGGGGTCCTTAACTCCTAATCGTTATTATAAAGCAATTTGATTATGGTTAATTAATTATAGCGAAAAACGAGTTCAAATTTTCTTTACAATGAGCCCAAAATATATTATTTGAATACTAAAAATAGTATTTCATCTCACATCATAAAATATGCCCACGCATAATCAAAACCAACTACATACAAACAACTCATATCATCGGGACATGTCCTGGTATAATAGATGCATATACATATATACTGGGATAGACCACTAAACCTCAAATAAACTGTGACTCCATCCAGAAGTACCGTCTCCGGTCTCCTGATAACCTGGAGTATCTGCTATTTTCCACATACAAAGACAACAACAGTCCCCTCTGGGATGAGCAAGGCTCAGTCTGAAATAACCATAATATATACCACATGTATCTAAACAATGATATATGGTATGAAATGCATGTATGTCGTGGAGGTATCAGGTCAAATGCCCATCCACTGAGCATATATCAGAATCAATCGAATCGCTATCAAATCAATGCTCGAGCTGGCACACCGACCGTAAGGGATGATCGTATGATAGCGTCGACAAAGCTCTATCAAATCCCAAACCTCAATAAATCATCGGGACCACTAATGACTATGCTCTAAGGGCCACATAATGTCAAACATAGCATCGTGTTCACAAACCTCATAATCGAATTCATTCATATCAAGGTATCCAAGGATCATAGCTCAACGTGTATGTCATGTATGCTATATCAACTAAACGAATAAGGCATATAGACATGTATTCCCAATCAAACCAATCAAAAATATTACATATGATACAGATACCTGTCGTAAGTTACTCGGTCGCAACATACCTCAATTCTTCGTCTTCAGTCAATGTAGCGTGATCCACAATTAGGATTTTAATATCAACACTCAATCTAGATAGTCAAAATATTCCTTTCACTAAATGAATTCATTCAATTTGCAACTCTATTGGCGTATTCGAATGTATTAATTCATTCTACACTATTCAATTTAACATTTCAATTATCAAGAGAATTATATCATATAATAAATCCTAATATTTACTCAGTATACCATCAATAATATTTATCTACATATTTCCAATCAAGATTTAAAGTTTCAAAATCATTTTTTAAACTTAAAAAATTCATATAAAATTGAAATCTTGATATAATTTAATTTCAACTTGATTTTTCGTCAACTATTCTATCGGATATATTGAAATCAAATTCAAATACATGCTATTCTATCAATTCAATAAATAAAGGTGCCGAATCTAAGAGAAAATTACCTCAAAGGGACGTTCTCAACACGAGGATTTCGAATATATAATTTTTTCCAAGTTTGGACAACGTTTCGAGGTGAATTCGGACGATAGAACTCGGTTTCTCTTTTTCCTCTCTCTCTCTAAGCTTCAGGGATTTGAAAGAATGTTATCAGGAACCGATTCTTATCAAATTGCATTCCTTTCATTGAATAATTACAAAATTGTCTTTAAATTTAATGGACTATTTGTCAAAATATTTACAAGTTTGCCATCAAAATTAAAATGTATTATTTTTCAAAGGATTATGGAGTATTTTCAACTTGTATAGTTTATTTCCATTTGCATAGACTATTTCAAATCAATTTCCAATTACAATTATAATATGAGTTGATTTACTACTCATAATCTACGTAATTAACGTTAATCAAATCATTGGGTCACACAGATGCTCTAACTGATCAAATCAATTTGAAAACAATAGTTAAACAGCTAAATAATCAGGATATGTTTATAGATGTTCGGAGACTTCAACTGCTTCCACGTCACCCCTTCTATCACCTAGGGTAGGATTCACTAGAAGAATTTGATCTATATAACACCTTGTACAAACCCACTCAGCTTAGACTTACCCTACTGCCTAACTGAACTCCTAGTCTAGACTGAAGGTAGAACCTTCCAGTCAACACTTGTTTAACGTCTGTGTGTCAAAGACTATATACACAAGCTTATTATCTTTGTGCAAGACTATATTTGAGTGGTGGTGTGTGTGTGTGAGAACTCATCTCTGAGTACAACACGAAAGTGTTCTCACACACTGAGGGAATTACGTTTTTAATATAAGCTGATAACACGATGAAATGTTCCCTCTGGGCTGATTGCTTCTAGTAAGCTGATATGCAATATGCATGCCTTTTTACTCTGTATCTCCACACACTTGTTTATTGGTCTTCACTGATCTTCTATTTATAGGCAGGAAACTGATTGTACAGTGAGGTTCAATAATTGTATCCATTGATGCAAAGTCAATTTTTCCAAAAATCAACATTTCCACTGAATGAATTTTGGCAGCCGCTTATTTTAGAACTCGTTCAAAAAATTTAGACAGTTGCACTCTCCTCAATATTTAGCAATCATGCTAACTCTCACAATTTCCAAATATGGAATCCAAATAATAAAAAAATTGACAATTTAATTTGAAATATAATACCACATGTACCTCATCTTGCTTCACTATCAAGTGTTGTTGCTAAGCCACATGGGTTCCTACAACATCACCAGTTATTTAACATTCACTTGGAATTGGATATGGAAATGGTGCTGATTTGTCCACTGCTTCATCAACAGAGAAACATAGGAAATTCTTGGTAAATGGAAAAATCGTGAAGCAATTTATCAGGTCCATTGACACAAACAATTGTACCATATGTAGCAATATTTGTGAAACATTCCAATGTCAATGAAACTAGTTTACCTTAAAATACAAATAGGCATGTCAATAAATTTTACTAACTCTATGTTTCACTAATATTAAGTAATATAACTACAAGTACAATTATACATGTAAAGAATCAGCTTTGCTCAAAATCTACATGTCGTCATCGTCGGTTTTCATGTCTTCTTCATTCATGTGATGTAACTTCACTCAGCAACTGGCTTTTTCATCAATCAAAATGTCGCATGAAGCCTTTCTATACACCATTGCTTCAAGTTTTGGTATACGTGCATCATGTTCTGAAATTTGCTTATTTGCCTCCATCGGCTCCTTTTTATTCTCATTGATTACATCTTTCGCAACATCAACACTCTTCCATGTTCTACCAACATTGAAATAGATTGTTGGAGTGATGTGATCTACAACACCTCTCACTCGTCCACCATTTTTTCACTCTCAGGTGCTTCTGTAAGTATATCCTCTTTTGTCCTTTCAATTTTCAACTTACCCTCTTGCTTTTGTTGTATATAATCATTCTGTCATACACATTAAAAGTAATTATTAGTGAAAAAGGCTTCATTGCCATAAAATTGCTGGTTTTTTAGGTACTGTTAATTTGCTTACAATCTTTTGTAATGTTTTTGTAAAAAACTTTCCTTCTTGTTCTGTTTTCTTCTCTCTTTGTTGATCACTTAGTTTCTAGTTAGTTCAAATATTCCAAATATCAAATTTCAATATAAATAAGGACTTGTGGTCAACTAATTTTAAAATAATAAATTGAGAATCTTACAATAAAATCATTCTGACATGTTACTAATGACAAAAAAAACTCCAATCATATCTTGGAATATCATAGCCAATAGGTGGCTCATTCAACTCATCGGGTTTATCAAGCTTACGAAAAATGAACGTCTGATTGAGATGGATTTTGTCTTGACGCCACTTACTATTTGTTGATTTCAAACAGCCCTTCTTCTACCTTGTGTCAACATTGTGCGTCAACTATAAATACATTAAAAATTAAATATATCATAACAATAGGAATATTATAATAATCAAAACATGATAACTTTATTTCATTAAACAATTCTCGTATCAATTCTTTAACGTCACTTGGAACCTGCTTCCAATTCTTATAAATAATCTTAATCATTTCTCGAGACAGAACACCAATATAACTTTGCATTTCAACAACAGTTTCTCCTATTGGTTGTCCAAGTTTATTGAATGTAACATGCTTTCTAATTTCTTAAACCTTTGTCTAGCAAGCTTATCTACTTGTGTATGACTTCTAGACGTTCTTGTGGTTTCTATACTGTAAATTCCAACACTTTTCTTCCCCCCCGAACTCTCTCCAGTGGCAGCACATAGAATTTTTTATTTACCCTTCCCAATTTTTCAAGCCGTATTAGTTTCTTACTCTTTGTTGAGCAATAGAAGTTGTGGACCCTCTGACAGAAGTTATAGTTAATAGCTGATATATACAACAAATACAAAGAAAAATTTAAAAAAATGCATAAACTCACAGCAACATGATAAAAAGCAAGAGAACATATCAATATTGACCACAAAATCATCTTCGAAAGGTAAATAACATATCAATATATGTTGTCTACAAACATGTATTCAAAAGAGAACAAACTTGCCTTCACAAGAGAATATTAATCATTTAAATATTGTCAACTCAAGTCCCATCACAATCTTCATGAATGCTTCATGGTCATTATCATATACTCCGTCAACATACATTGATGGAACCCTCTGCTAAAACATTGATAGTGGATTATAGTGTCTTACAGCTCGTCACCATTTATGTATTCAAAGTACTCCTTGCTTGGAGTTGCAGTACAACACTCCATAAAGGATCTTCGGAACCTTCAATGTAAAATATTTGCTTTGTCTTATTGGCCAAGATAAAAGAGTCATATTTGTATACAATTCTATTGAGGTTTACCAAGAAACCAAGATCATCTACTTTAATACCATTATTATTCTCAATTGCATTTAAACATTGGAATTTGAAATTTTTGGCAATCAACTACCCATATTTCTTTTATAAATCCGTAAAAAAACCATATATGACACAATAGGATTTTTATGATTTGCACTAGAAGTACCGATAGGCAAGCTGAGACTAATGAGGATCGTCAAGAGAATGCACCCCATCTCTTAATGGGGATGCTGCTACTCGTGTTCTAGAGGGCATGTCACGTTTCTTTGAGCAGCAGGCTCCAAGACCACAGCTCGACATGTAGATCAGTTCCGGAGGCTAGGTTCAAAGGAGTTTTCTTGCACCATCGACCCATTTGCTGCTAAGGGTTGGATTTGATCTCTTGAGGTGCATTTTCGTTGTCTGAATATGGGAGATGCTAAACGAGTTAGGTGTGCTACATATATGCTACGAGATGACGCTTCTCTTTGGTAGGAAAGAGCTGAACATGCACTACAACAAAAATGGCTTTTCGCAGCGCGCAAATTCGTTTTCCGCAGCGCACATTGCACGCTGCAAAGTTCAAAGCTGTTGAAAGTTTAAGATTATCCGCGGCGTACATGTGCGCGCTGTTAATCTTATTATCCGCGGCGTGCACATGCACGCCGTTAATACTATTATCCGCAGCGTGCAATGTACGCCGTTAATAATTATTGCAAAATCTAATTTTAGCGACGGTTTTAAAATTTCCGTCGCTACTAGCGACAGTTTATAACCGTCGCTAAATTTATAGGCGACAGTTTTTAAACGGTCGCTAAGTTTAGCGACGGTTTTAAAACTGTCGATACATTTAGCGACGGAATTTCATAATCCGTCGCTAATCTTTTCGTTAAAAAAAAAAAAAATTTACTTTTATAATTTAATAAAATTTTTAAAAAAACTTACAATCTAATAACAATACTCGTGATTTTTAATAATATTTACAAAGTAAGTAAAAATCGAAACAAAAAAGTACAATAAATCGAAACTAAAATCTTAAAATCGTGAGAAAAATTCTGAGTGTTGTGAAGAAATGGGAAGGAAATGCGGATATTTATAGACTATTAGCGACGTTTGTATTTAAACCGTCGCTACTAGCGACGGTTTATATTAAACCGTCGCCGATGTAAAACCTTGCGACGGGTATAAGAAAACCGTCGCTAAATATAGCGACGATTAATGCTTAATTGTCGCTAAATTTCGCGACGGTTATTTTAAACCGTTGCTAGTTTTAAATTTGCGACGGTTTATTTAAAACCGTCGCCAATAGCGACGGGTTAAGAACAACCGTCGCTAAATTTAAATCGGCGACGGTTAAATAAACCGTCGCTAAATGATGGCGCACCCATTTTCCACGGCGTGCTTATATATGCACGCCGTTAAAAAAAATTTATTTTTTTTAAAAAAAATGATTTACTATTAACAGCGCACATAAACATGCACGCCGTTAATAATATTATTAACAGCGTGCCTTTATTGTGCGCTGCGAAAATTGCATAAGTTATTAACAGCTCGCATATAACTGCACGCTGCGGATATTACTATCCGCAGCGTGCTTTTAATGCACGCTGTTAATACTGTCAAGTGCAATAATATTAACAGCGAACATATGGATGCACGCCGTTAAAAGTAATATTCGCAGCGTGCTTTTAATGCACGCTGTTGATGACGTACTGCGGAAAATCATTTTTCTTGTAGTGATGGAATTAATCTTGCCACCCTCACTTGGGTGCAATTCCAGAACATCTTCTACGAGAAGTATTTTACTATTGACGTTCGAGGGTGCTTGAAGAAGGAGTTTATGACTCTCCGTCTGGGAGATAGGACTGTGGCTGAGTTCGTTAGGAAATTTGATAGGGATTGTCACTTTGTGCCCCTTATTGCTAGGGACGATGCTGTGAACTGAGGCACTTCATGGATGGTCTTCGACCTACTATACGTCGTGATGTGATGTTGATGCGACCGACGGATTATGTAGCTGCCACTGCTTGTGCATTCCAAGCTGAGCAACCCCTGAAAGATATTGATTTTGAGATGCAACGCAATAGGCAGCAGCACTAGCAGAACTCTCAGCAAGTCAAGAGACAATTAGGGGACCTCCTAAAGCTCAAGGACAGCAAAAGCCCCAAGGACAATGGAAGAAACCAGGGCAACCAAAGCCACCACAGCCTAGAGCACCAAAATCTGAAGATTGACCATTGTGCAAGGAATGCAATCGCTTACACTTTGGCAAGTGCATGTGGAGAACATACAAGTGCTTCATATGCAATGAAGAAGGAAAAAAATCAGCTGATTGCCCAAAAAATATGGGACCAACCGTTGGCAGAGCTTATGTGATGCATGTTGAAGAAGCCGAGAAAGATCCAGGCACGACATTAATCACTGGTAACCTAGTTGTTTAGCATTTTTATATTGCTTTTATTGCATGAAATGTTAAATTTGTTATGTAAATTGATTGGGATAATGGAGAACTTAGAGGAAAATAGGCTGTATGCTCTACTATAGTTGGATTTAAAGGTCAACATTGAGAATTATAGAAATTTAGCATAAAATATAAGCCTTAATCATGCAAAGGAATGAATGGAACCAAAATAAGAATTTTAAGGCTTGGAAATGGAAAAATTGAGAATTTTGGGATAGTTATGGCAAACATCGAAAACTTAGGGACCAAAGTGCAAAAATCGAGAATTTAAGGGCTAAATTGCACTAAGCCGAGAACTCAAGGGCTTCACCAAAATTTTTGAGCAGTCTACGGACTGAAATTGTGAAAACTAAAAGTTCAGGGCCTAATTTGAATGGATTCGAAATTTTATGGGGCAAGAATGCAAATTTTCGAAAAATTTAGGACCAAATTGAGGAATTTCGAAACTTTAAGGGGTTGAAAATGCAATTTTCAAAAAATTATTTGGGCAAAATGTGCATTTTTCGAGAAATATTAGGGTCAAGGTGTTAACTTTATAGAAATTTTGGGTATTTAATGATAGAAATTCTCTAAGTTCGACACGACTGGATTTGTTGGTGTGTTTGTCGCATAAAAGATATTCATTTTAGATGTAGCTACTTACGCATTGCTGGATTCGAGATGAAACGTCTACAACTTAAAATACTACTAGAATTTTTTTTAAAAAAACTAAATCTCGAAAAATGCATTTAAATGCATGCATGCAATAACAGCTATCAATCCTACATTTTAAAATAAAAGTAATCAATTACTGTAAAAATACTGCAGCTAAAATGAGAGAAATCGTCAAACCTATACTGTTGTATAAATTAAGTCAAATGTGAAGCATGCAAAAATCCTGACAAATCATCGACATGTAAGAACGAAAGTGTATGAAAATATCCATGTTCAATCCTAACTCAAAAACATAATGTGCGGAAAATATGATCCTTGGGTTAGCGTGCGCACATCCAACTCTGCCTATTCAGTCTTCAGCACCTCCAGTCTTCTCGTCAATATGCTCACCTGCATCATTCACATCTAGTGAGTCTAAAAACTCAACACACCTGAATCGTTATAACAAGTACATATACATAACATGCAACAGTGAAAAGTATTGTACTTAAAATAAACTTCATAATCTTAAAAGCATTAACTTAAACATATCGTGTCAAAGCATAACGTGTCCAAAACATGTCTCATCATATCAACATATACGTGTTCATTTTCTTTATTTGAATTCAGATAATTAGTTGTGATTTTTGTATCAGCTCTAGTTGATGGATCCATCTACGTATAACCGTGGTACCCGACGACGGGGATATCAGCGACAATTTTACCCATCCACTAAGCCTTGGCCTCACATGTTCGTGTTCATGTTCGTATTAGTCACAACCAACTCTCATCCTTCAAAACATATCATCGTATTCATCACTTATAAAATCATGCATATACGTAAATTTCCTTAAAATCAAGCATGCAACATATTTTTTCATATTTTCATAAAAAATCATGTTCGTGATAACGTATGGATTTAAAACATGTCAATTTGTGACCAGGGCGCTGCCAGAAATGCTAATTCGACTCGGGTGCAAAATGGCCATTTTGCCATTGGAAACCCTAATTGACCATTTTACCCCTGGACCTCAAAATTTCGACCCGAAGCCAACCAAGTTATTAGAACACCTCGAAACATAATTACAACTATTTCCCAGACATAAAATCGAGTCCAAACGAGTCATAAGCGCTAAAACCACTACCCCATCCACACTGGGTTAGCACCTAGGCGCTGACACTGTAGCGCTGCGGCGCTTGGTTAGCGCCTAGGCGCCCGACACAGTCGCTGCAGCGCTACCAGCCTCGAAGATCAGGTGCTGCGACACCTAAAGGGCAGCGCCGCGGCGCTAAGCCTGCGAAGAAACATATCCGAAACACTTCGAAGCCAACCTCTACCCCATGTTCAACTAGCCCAGACCAGGCTCGAACCAACCTTCTTAGCCCACCTCTGGACCCTCTTGGACCGACCTAGCCACTGCCCTCAGCCCCATGCACACTCACCCCTCGATTCACCATGCACGAATCACCCGAAAACACCCATAGTCATGCACCCTTCCAATTAACACTCTCGATCGGCCCTTCGACCACGACCAGCAGCGTTCAAGCTAACTTAAGCCACGAATAAGACCCACCAGGGTTTGGTCCAAGGATTGGAACAGCCCTTGCACCGTGGCTCACACCTAACTCTCGATCTAGTCCCAACCGAGACACTCAACCAAGAAAGCAATCGGCCCTCACCAAAACGTGGCCAACCCGAGACTCCAACACCTTGACACCTTATCTCTCAACATGTTCAGCCCCCTAGTATCTCAAATCGGCAGCCCCTTACACAAGAATAACAAAACGTGAGTTACATGCAAAGAACATTGCATATTTCATGAAAAAATTCGCGTAAAACTTACGCCACATGATAGATTGAATGCTTCACATGCAAAAACATACAAACAACTTATATTGATGTGAATGACGTTAACAAACGAGATATAGGTGTGCCTTTGCGTAATTACGCTCGAAAACCTCGACACAATCTCGTAGAACGTCAAGCGGAGAAACGAAGAAGGAGTCCTTTGAAAGAAGCTTGAGAAACTAAGGAAAATATTTGCTGGAAAAATCAAGGGAGGCTGCTGCTGAAAGGGGAGGGGGAGGTCGAGTGTGCTAGGTTAGGTTTAGGGTTTTTGGATGGTTGATTAAATAGGGTAATTAGAGTATATTGGCCATTAATAAAAAAATAATAATTAGGAAGTGTAGGAGTTTAGGCCCAAAACCACTTAAAGTAGGCTCAACATTAAGCCCAAAACGCCCTCGCAAAATATTTTGTTTAGATACGTTTTGAAAATATTGCCCGAACCCTCAAAAAGTCCTCTGACTTGCCAAAATTTGCGTATCGGTTTAAAATATGACTCGGCGAGTAAAAATACTCCTCCAAGGCCCAATTTTGAAAATTTCACTTAATTACACCTTATATTAAATAATTAAAAATAATTATTTAACAACATTTTTTCCTTAATTATCACCGGTCTCTACTAATGAACCATGAAATGAAACACATGTCCATGCAATAATCATCCAATAAAATAATTAAACACATATTTTAGCAAAACCCTAGATTGCACGCAGTCAGGTCACATAGTTCGAATTTCCTATACCTTACAATTCCTCCCTCCTTATAAAGAATTTTGTCCTCGAAATTTAAAACGTACCGAATAACTCCGGGTAGCGACTCCTCATCTCGGTCTCGGTCTCGGTCTCGATTTCCCAAGTAGCATCCTCCTCAGAATGGTTCAGCCACTTGACCTTAACCATCTGGATCACCTTGTTCCGGAGCCTCGTCTCCTGCCTATCCAATATCTAAGTAGGTCTTTCCTCAAAAGATAGGTTCGACGTCAGCTGCAAAGGTTCATAGTTCAGCACCTGCGAAAGATTCGATATGTACTTCCGCACCATCGAGATGTGGAACATGCTTTTTGAGTTGGTAAAAATTATTGATAAAGTAGGCTACATAGCTACTTGTGTAAATTGTTTGCTTGTTTGTGCATTGATAATCCCTGAGGCGACCCTCCAGGCTACCTAAAAAATGTGACAGATAAAGACAACGAGCGGAGTCAGGCTTGTCGAGCTACATAACAAAGAAGAAGAAACCAGAGAAAAATGAGTGCACTAGGCGAACCATAAAAGAATATGAAAGTTTTTTTTTGCTATAAAAGTAAACTTTCTAGCCACTTTTGTATATATTTCATGTTCAGTTTGAAGACTTTACTTGAAGTTGGGACGGCCTTAAGGCCACTTTTGTACATATTTGTTTTTGTTATTCGAGGATGGAAAGGATTAAATGAAGTTGGTCAGTAGACTACTTTTATCAGATTGGTTGTGTTTTGCTTTCATGAAGGGATAGATTGAGGAAATACTCACGAGTAGGGAATTTTTAAGCCAACCTATGGTTTTATTGGAAATGAGTGAAATGAGTGGACTTAATTAGATCATGGTATAAGAACCAATAATAAACTCCTTTCTGGCAACCAATACCCAACATCACATACAAACCCATCTTTCCCCCATCCAACATCTAACAACCACAATGTCAAACCAACAGTCACCAAATGTGAAGAGGAGCCACCTCATGCAAGAACAGTAAGTAAACGTGTATGCAGGAAAGAGGTCTGACTAAAGTAAAATGCATAGATGTGTATGCGGGGAAGGGGTCCGACTGAAGTATAATGCATAAACATGTATGCAAAGAAGGGGTCCAACTGCAATGCATAAGTGCTATGGATGAGAAAGTTGTTTTGAGTGAATGCAACACGTAAGGTCACGTATGAGTTTAGATTTACCCATGTTACAAGATGCCAAGAAGTTGAGGCCAACCAATGGCGACCTCTCAGTCCAGTGTCACCTGTCGTCAGCAAAACTTACAAGAAACATGCATGATTAAAAATGCCAATAAACAGGAGCATTAAGTAAGAAAAAATTTGAAGGAAGCTTATGCTTGTCTTTGGTAGTGGAAGATTTCTTTGATGATTTTGGCCCAGTTAGTGGGTTGTCAGGATTGGGTATACTGCAACAAATACAATAGTACATAAAACTCCCCCGTCAAACAAATGTTAAGAACAAATTCTAAAAGGCTAACCATGGCTGACAACATCCACATACATGGACTTACACACAGTAAGCAAAGCCAAATGTGCCAAGGATATACTTGATATAGTTATTGCAGGGGACTTATCCAAGAGAGTAGTCAAGACAAAGACAAGAATGGATGTTGTAACATTAGGAGCACCGGTACGAACGATGATAGAAATGGATGGGGCATCAACAGAAAATAATACAAGCAAAAGAAAATAATAGCATAACATATAAGAATTCCCAAAAGTTGGGGATCCGCTGGAGGGCGAATATTTTATTAAAGTTGCCAAAATAGACTGAAATGGTACACTTCTTTTTGGGAGATCTTGTCCCAGTGCCCCAAGCATGGTCTACACCATCCTTTTAAAATATCAAAAAGGTATCTCACGCTTGGAAATGTATCCGAAAAAAGAAGCCAACAAGCTTTCTCTTCCAAAATCTTGTTTCACACCTAGGTTTCGAACTTGTTTGAAATCGCTCAAAAAAAAATACCAACAAGCCCTTGGTGAAGTTGTTGTCACTCGGAAATTTTTCAACAGATGCGCTATGGTAGCGTGAGGAAGCTTCATGATCGAAACTATTTGGGGTTGGAGCTAGAAAATGTTTGTGGATTTCAGTTGGTAAAATTGACAAACACCGTTAAAACGCAAGGTTGAGTAAAAAGGTCGCAAGATTACTCACAGACATAAGTGGAAACAGTCGCACAATTGGCTTCAACAGTAGCCGGTATTGGAAAAGGTGGTGAATAAGGTAGCCATTGATGTCAAAGGAAAGTATTGACTAGCATGAAGAAGTATTGATGTGGATTGATTTACCAGGCTGTAGCTGATTGATGGTGTAGAGGAATGATCGATAAGGTCCATAATAGTCTGGTGTGTGCATATCACATTGGCGTTGTGGCTATATTTTAATTAAGTCCAAAGTTGGATAAGCCCAAACTTAATCAAACCCACGAAGATGAATAAAAGAAGCAAATCAGATTAAAAAAAAAAAAAAAAAAAGCTCATTAATTCAAAATTACTTTCAATTTGTACAAGAAGTGTACAAGTAGGAGGAGATCGTGGAGAATAGAGGAAAGGAAAAGATTGTGAGTCATGAAGAGAGTGGGAAAACCGCCCAGTGTTTCGAAGAAAAAAAGGGCATAGGTCAGAGAAAAAAGAATGACACAAATTCTAGCAAACCCTCTGCACAATTTTCATATCCTTAATAAAGTGTTTTCATTCTAGATTTCAATGATTCAAGTCATTTTCTTTCAGATTTCAGTAACATTCTTTTGTTATATGTTAATATTTTATAGATTCCAACTTTTATTGAAAATATAAATCATGTGAGGAGTTATCTCTCAATTTCTAGTAGTTTTCTTTGGTTTTCTTCGTTTATGACGTTATATTTGCTTACAAGATTAGAACGAATTATTTAAGTTAAGAATCAATTCTCGTTTGAATTTTAGAAGTTAGATATTTCATTATTTTCGTTAAAAATTGGTGTTTGAAGCAACCTGAAATGCTTGCATCACTGAAATATTGTGCAAACAATACTCAAATAATGCATTTATTGGTAAGTTACATGACAAGATTTTTCAAATGTTACAACGAATATATTATTGCTCCTGAACGAGAAAGATGACTTAAACTGGAAACAACTTTCTGCTAAAAGGTGTGAAGCAGTGCGAAAGGTTTGGATGAATAATGCTGAGAAAAATCAACGCTCGATCACTCGCTTGGCTCCGTCCAAGGTATTCTTCAGTAACATTGCAACAGTCATGGGTCCAACGCCGCCCGGAACTGGCGTAATGCATCCAGCTACTTTACATGCTTCGTGAAAGTCCACATCTCCCACGAGCCTATAACCAGACTTTTTACTTAGGTCATCTACAGCATTCGTTCCAACATCAATAACTGCAGCACCAGGTTTGATCCAGCTGCCCTTGATCTGAAAATTGCATACTTTGATGTGTAAGAGAGAATTGCAAAAGCTAGTAACATTGAAAGATCAGTTGCAAGCACATAAATGGGAGCAACAGTGAAAAGGCAATCATGATGCGCTTTGTTACCATTTCAGCTTGTCCTGCTGCAGCAATGATTATGTCAGCTTCACGAATTATACTTTCTGGTTCCTTGGTACGGGAGTGAACTATGGTAACAGTGGCATCTTCCTTTAGGAGAAGCATAGAAACTGGTAAGCCAACTATGTTACTTCGACCCACGACTACAGCCTTTTTTCCTTTGACGGAAACGCCACTCCGTGCTAGGAGCTCCAAGCAACCCTGTTCACTCAGGAACAAAACTCTGGTAAAACGTCAAGAGTTATCTTGTAATAGCATCATGCATCATGCATCATGCAGAATTACTCCGAATGTGGGTGTCCGTGTGATGCCATATGAATGCATCGATTATACTACCTTTGGAGTGCAAGGAACAAACAACGGATCTCTGCCTTTCATAGCTAACTTGCCAATATTCAAAGGATGAAATCCATCAACGTCCTTCTCAAGGGATATTTCGATCAAAATTTTTTCTTCATTAATATGTTTGGGTAAAGGAAGCTGTACCAATATGCCTGCAACAATCAACAACAAAAGCCATCCTTAAATAATTTTGCTCTTGTTTCGAGAGTACATCAAGAAATTTCATAGCTTTAGAAATAATAATTCACAGACATGTCACAATAAGATCCCATGAAAATTACATCACAACCATTAAGTGACAATAAGATGCACAAAAGGTCACCAAATCAGTACTAAAGTAAGAGATTCTTAAAAAAAAACTAAATTAAGGGAGCATTTATGTCTTATATATATCATTAATTCATATGCTATTGTAATTTAAAAAATTGGCCCCGCAGATTTCAGAATCACACAAAAACGGTTGAAAATCTAAAAGTTGAATTTCCATTTTAATACTTCGAAGTTCACAAAAAACTAGATCAACCAACCAAAGCAGATAAAGAGTGATTCAAAGTCCAAACAAACAATTATGTGACGAAAAAAATTAGAGAACAAAAATATGTATGCCTGCGCCTACACTAGCTCAGAGAACTAACCAACCATGAACATCAGGATTCGCATTCAATTCATGGACTTTGCTGATTAATTCGGACTCAGGTACGTCCTCCGGCAGATCCAGATCGATGGACCGGATTCCAATTTCAGCACATGTCTTCCTTTTCATATTCACATAGCTCTGTGAATCTTTCCTCTGCCCAACAATAACAACCGCTAATCCGGGCACCTGAAACCATCAAAGATCACAAACTACAAAAAGAAACTATCCAATTCTTGTCAATTTAATTTTCCACACCATTGTTGCAAGAACATAGACGAGCAGTTAAAAGCCCAGCAATGATTAATTACTAAATAGATTTACAAATTCCCCGTTCCTGCAACTGCGATACATTAGCACAGAATGGAAAATGATTTACGACTAGATTCAACACTACCTTGCCATAGGTTTGGTAGAGACGGCGGACTTCGGCGGCGATTTCAGATCGGATTGTCTGGGCTATCGCTTTGCCATCAATTATGGTTGCTTTATGATCCGACATCGCTTCACGAGAACGAAAATACTGCAGCTGCTACTAGTAATGGTCAAATGGATATGGTTTGCCTAGGTGTCTGAAGCTAACGCCGCGATCCGGCGGCGGGAAAGATTGTGACACGTTCCTGTACAAGAAGCTTTAGAGGTTGTACTTTCATCTGGCAATACGAAAGTGAGCTTTTGTTTAGTCATTTTTTATGTTTTGTTGTGTTTTTTTTTTAAAAAATATTATAAATTAATAGAATCATTATAAAAATATTGCAAATAAGAAACTTTTATAAAAATAGTATAATCCGTGTAACACTGCAACGGATTCATAAATTTTTAAAATAAAAAATAAGAAAAAAGTAAAATAGGATGCTACGGATTCATTGAATCCGTGACCTCCTGCCACGGATTCAGAATTCCCCTTCTTTAAATGAGGTGCGCACTTCCTCATTTTCAATCACCGATCGAGCATTTCTTCCTTTTTCCTTAGGAGCGTCTTTCTTTCGATCTCCGAGCACGTTTCTTTCCGGCACCGATCTTCAGAATTTTCCATTTATTCATTAACGTAAGTTTTCGACATTTTTTCAAAATATTAAGAGATAACGATATTATTTTTGTTTATTATATTTATTATTGTTCGTTACTGAGACTCGACGCAAATCTTTAAAATTCTGATATTCGACAGAATTTCCTTAAATCAAATTAGAAATTCTAATAATCATACGATCGACGCAATTTATAAAAGGAAGAGAGTAACGGATTCTAAAAGATATAACTACCAAAAAAACTACGGAGCGAAAAAAACAAAAATTTGCGTAGGAGAATGTCGAACATTTGCGCCGAAGGATTTTGATGAAAAAATATTTGCGCCGAAGAATTTTTATGAAATAATATTTGCGCCGAAGATCGATGAAACAATATCAAATACTCGGTGCAATTTATAGGGAGGAAAAGAGGCTTGGGAGGTCCCGGATTCAATGAATCCGTGACAGACTGTCCCAGATTCTGAATCCGGGACAAATGAATCCGTGACACACAAATTTTTTTTATATATATAAAAACTCTGAATCCGGGGGTTCAAATTCTGGGTTGTAATATTTTACAAATCTCCCAATTCTGCAATAGTTTAATCATAAGTTTTAAAAATATATTATTTTAAAAAAAAATCTCAAATAGAAACTCCAAATAAAACTCAATTAAAAATTCTTTTTCTTTACTTGCTTTTACCGAAAAATTCCTTCGATTCAAAAGGGGAAAGAAAAACTAATTTCTCACTATTATTGCCTGCAATTGTTTAGTCTTGAATTTATTATCTTTATAGATAATTTAATCAATAAAATTATGATTTTAAGCTCGTATCAAACCTTATAAGCTTAAAACATGACCTCAAAGATCGTCACATTTCGTGCTTTTCAAGGCCTCAAAGACATGCCCAAAATATTGTTATCTTTTTCCACAGATTGGTCAACTGGTTGACTCAACTACAGATCATCAATATCTATGTTTGATGGACGTCTATTGGAGATATCATCAGATCCTACTAGTTGAAGGAGAACAAAATAAAGTAAACTTTGTCACCTTTGAAGGGATGTTATATTATGTAATAATGTCGTTTAGACTGAAAAACACAAGAGCTGCGTATCAAATAGACAAGGTTTTCTCAGCTCAAGTTCGTCGAAATGTAGAGGTCTACGTGGATGATATTTTGGTGAAATCCAAGACCCAGCTCACCTTATTGCCAAACTCCTAGAAACCTTCGCCACACTAAGTTCCTATGTTTCGAAGCTGAATCCTCATAAATGCGTTTTTGGGCCCAAGAGCGGAAATTTTCTAGGCTACATGGTAACATAAAGAGGAATTGAGGACAAATATAAGAAATTCAAAGCCATTCAGTCTATGTCACCTCATGGGAATCTCCATAAAATCCAAAAAGCTCACCGAAAGGATTTCCGCTTTATCACGATTTATATCAAGAGCAGCACGTTGCAGTATGCCCTTCTTCGAGGTTCTCCGAAGAGCTAAGAAATTTGAATGGGATGAGGAATGCAAAAAAGCCCTTGAGGAGTTGGAGAAGTATTTGACAGATCTTCCAGTATTGGCAAAAACGGTATAAAAAGCAATTATATGTCTATCTCTTAGCCACTGAAGGGGCTCTAAGTTTGGAACGGTAGAAGAATTTTCTGAGAAGAATCTTGAATCCAAGACTGAAGTATATCTTAAGGATACTGTCCTCCCAGGTATACTAAACTCAATATCCGTGCTTCGTAATTGCGAAAACCTGTTACCGACGTCTAAGGAGATTAATCTTGTCAGTAGATTGATAAATTTGATTGGGAATAATGCATGCAAGGAGCAGCTAACTTCAGGCTTGTCTAAGCTGGATCATAGCATACCATCAAAACCCAGTGCAGAAAATCCTGCAGATTGGTGGGGAAAGTCACTCTTAATGTTGAGCCTCGATTTTTTCAAAAGGGTTCTGTCAGCTGTCAAAACTAAGGGCTTGAAACAAGATTTCGTGTGCCGAATTTTGATAAATTATGCCCAGAACTCTCTTCATGGCCTTGTGGCGAGAGATACTCAGTTAGTTAAAGGGAGTATCTCAGATCTTGATTTACAGAAGAAGCAACGAGTCACCATTGAAATGGCTGCCGGTTTACTACCATCCCAATCAAGAAAGAGCACAGTTCCATTTATGTTTCTTTCAATTTTGTTGAAATCCGCAATAGCATCATCAGCTTCCACATCATGCAGAACTGATCTTGAGCGGCGGATTGGTCTGCAATTGGACCAAGCAATTCTTGAAGACATTCTGATTCCTGCTAGTTCGCATGGAATCAACCATGGCCCCTTGTACGATGTTGATTCAGTCCTGAGGATTTTCTCAATTTTCTTGAATCTTGATGATGATGATGATCATAACCAATTACGGGATGAAAGTGAGATGGTCTATGGATTTGACAGCACGGGATCTCCAAAACAAAGCTCTATCATTAAAGTGTCAAAACTGCTGGATAATTCTTGCAGAAGTTGCACTATATTCAAATTTAACTCCATCAAAATTCATAGCACTTGCAGAATTACTTCCAGACCTTGCTCGCATGGTATTAGACGGATTATACCGAGCTGTGGACATCTTTCATAAGGTAAACCAGTTACAACCTTCAAAAAACTTAACTATATTCTGTGTAAACATCAAGTTTTTAATGTTCCTCATTTTCTTGATGAATTAACAGGTTCATTCAAATATAAAGGACTCGGAAAGATATAGGCTTTGCAAAACAATAGACTGCCAAAAACTCTCTCAGGAAGCCTGCAGCCATGCAGCTCAAAATGAACGGTTACCAGTGCAGATGGCAATTCAAGTGCTACATTTTGAACAAATCAGATTAAGGAACGCCATGAATGGAGTTGCGGGGCACAACCAATTTTTCTTTTGATCAATGACGGACAACAATTTACCCAGCGTTCTGGTAGTGGCGCAGGAAGCGGATGCATCTCACCTAAAGATAACTATGCTTCAGTCAGGAGGGAAAACCATGAACTTAAGCTTGAAGTTGCAAGCATGAGAATGAGGCTAACCGATCTTGAAAAGGATCACGTCACAATGGAAAAAGAGCTCGTGAAAGCACACCCCGTCAACAAGTTACGCAAGTCATTTACTAAGAAGCTAAGCAAGCTCCATTCGTTTTTCTGGATTAAAGATAAGCCTATATAGGAGGGGGCAAGCCTAGTTCTGAAAGTCGTTTTCTTTTTCAGAAGAAAAGACGTCATTCCATGTCTTGAACATGTTCTTTACATGTAAATAAAAGAGTGTAAAGGATTGCTGATGTGTTTTTGTGTGATTTTCAGATTGATGATATCTTGTTGAGAATTTTTGTGTTCTATTCAAATGTACAACAAACAGCATTATGTTTTTTCTTTGGCTGATCTTATTTACATGCTTCTCCATGTCTACCACTTTGTTTATCACTAGTAAGGTTCTTTGAAGAATGCAACATATATTATACAACATATGGCAAATATAATGACCAAAATATCGAAAGTAAGAGCTTGCTTCGCCTGATCATTGAGCTCCATGTTCCTCCCTCCGAGTCGATCAACCATATCTGGAATTGATTCCCAATTTTCCAAATCTTGAATATATGGATCTTTGAACTTCATCCTCATTTTCTCAGCTTCCCTGCTAGCTGCCTCCTGAGCCAGAGTCCAGTCGTAAAACTTGCGCTTCTCGCCATCACTCAAGACATTATAAACTTCTCTCAATTTCATGAATTTCTCCGATGCTGCTCTTAGAGGCAGTATAGTCGTGTCCGGATGGTATTCCTTCGATAGTCTCCGGTAGGCTGCTTTAATTTCTTCCAAATCAGCATTTGCAGGAACTCCCAAGAACCTGATTGGTACCATTCAAAGATATTATCAATTCTTTTGGCGGGTTCAAGGAGGAATCTGAAAATTCAATGAGGTAATATTCTTTCTGATTGGAAGTTCTATAGCAACTTCAAATCCAAGAAAACAAAACAACTGTTAGCCATTAAACTTAAATGATGAAGATTAAGAATAGACTGCATACTGGTAATAAGAATCAGATGAACTGTTTAGCAAATCAGAGAACTTTTTGCCCAGAGGATCATCTTCCTCTTTCTTCTGCTCCTTGGTGGATCCCGACGTGCTTTCACCAATCCATCCTTCCTCCTCATTGTCCCAATGAATCCTAGTGTCGACACCAGGAGGCGCCCTCTTTCTTTCACCCGAATCTTGCACGGCCCGGACCAGGCTTCGGCTACAGGGGCTGGTTTTTCTTGGCCTGGGCCCGAGTGATCGTGCAGTGCTGCTTTGGGTCCTTAGTAAAAGAGAATAGGAAGCTGGTGGAGTTGCAGTTGGAGCAGCCATGACTGGAACGGAAATTATGTCCGAAGTTGTGAATTTGGGTGTTCAGAAAAAGACAGTTGGCCGAGGTTTCACCGCCTCATCTTTATGTGTGGCTCAGGATTCATGCTACAAAGAACAACGAAACCAACTGCTCACTAATTTTCGTGAAATTATTCTTGCATCATTTCATCTATAATGTACCGCTTTTTCACACCAGGACGTCGCATAACTTCTAAAAAAATTTCAAATAAAATTTACTTTGACAATCAAAATTTTTTCGGCAACACTAGAATTATTCTACTTTTAGTGTCAAACACTTGGCTCCAACTATTCCGATGTTTAAGTTGAAATATTCTTCTTATAAGTCCCTGTGAATAATCAACTAGATCGTCCTCCGTTCTTCAATCTCCGACTTAGGTGCACGATTGAAGGCAACGTTGTTTTTCTAATTTTCATTAAAAAAAATAAATTAGACATTGAGATTCAATTGCCAGAGGGAGGCGATGTTGAGACACAATTTCTTGCACCTAAAGCGCAACAGAAATTTTAAAAATTTTGTTTCGACGTTCAAAGTGCACCTTGAGTGTCGTATGAATTAAACATTCATAAGGTGTTTAGATTATATACATGTGTGTTTATATCACTTCGAACGGAGCTCCCTTCTTTTGATCGCCTAATCAAGTTCATGGTCGGAGACTAAATTCCTTGTTTAGATCACATTAGAGATCCTAAACAATGTTTACGTTGAGAGATCATCGCCGCAAATTACCGTGGAAGTGGCCGTGAAATTTTTCTTCCGAAACTTAGTGATGATCGAAAATTGTATGTGGAAAGTAAGGGATCAAAATTTTGTGTGCGAAATCAATCTTATTTCATATGACTCTCAATGAAATATTTATAGTGGTTGATTACTAATCACATCAGGAGTTTATCTCCCATCAGAATTTTTAATCATACCCCCACCAGGATTTCTTATTTTCATTAAATAAAATTCTCAACTCATTATTATTCTATCATGTTTTAATCAAATTTTGATGATGTATGATATATTTATTTTACATACACATCTTTATATCTTCATATAAAATATATGCGTACATATATTAGAACATCTACACATGTACAAATAATATATGCAAAGACACATTAATTAAAATTAAATAACTATTATTTAATTTTATAAATTAACTTATTAATTAATTAATTCTAAATCTTTTTAAAATATTTTATGAGAATTTTGTACATATTAGTAGTCACTACTAGTACTATTATTTAATTAGTAAATTCTAAATTACTAAATAAATAATTGTGAAGTCATTATAACCCCGATCGACGACCCGACATCGTCGATGTACCAAGGATACAAATCTTATTCATATAATGAAAATTGAAAATTTCGAATATCAAAATTTTCACTGTCCATATTTGACAATTACCAGTTTTGTGAACTACTTCACTAAAACAGACCGTTTCTCTCTCCTTCCTCATTTAGCAGTTAAGCTAACTTCCATTTCTTCCATCTTATGGAACCAACTTATAAACTCCCGCATAAGCTTTCTGTTTGATCTCCATCAAACTACAATCGTCAAATTCAACTCCTTGAACTTTGACCTTCTCAACGGGAACACATAATCCAATATTTGTGTGTGGTTTAGGTATACAGCTAGCTATGGGTTTACATCTCTATATGATTCAGAATAACATTTATTATTATTCGGATTTATCCTAATTAGCCATATTCTTTTCAGCAATACCTTGATAAAAATTGTCATAACTTATTTCTGATTGCATCCATTGGATTATGGTAAGAGCGTCTACTAGCATCGTCCCATGATAACCTAGGTATTCCTGATAGTGTCTGCAAGAACCTTAAGTTATATTTAGCATACTGTATGGTTCTTTCAACTCATATATCCTGATCGATTCTTCAACCATTGGTATATCGAGAATTGCATATGAATTCGATAACGAGATAATGTATCTTTGAGTAATAATAACGACATAGTATGTGTAACTAGGAAAACACCTTTCCCTGGACCTCATTTCTTACTATGTCCAGAGACCCATTGTACTATTAACTTATTAGATCACACAGGATATCTTTACCCGTAGACAAACGGTGAATCCCAGACAACAATACATTTGCTCCTATATATTTCGAAAATTGCACCCAACCTCGCCACATCATAACTCTCAATGGAGTTGGAAAACAGATCAAA
This sequence comes from Primulina huaijiensis, assembly GCF_012295235.1. NCBI lineage: Eukaryota > Viridiplantae > Streptophyta > Magnoliopsida > Lamiales > Gesneriaceae > Primulina > Primulina huaijiensis. Next base: position 17,188,140 of record NC_133319.1, read on the forward strand.
ATACATTCTAGTACGTAGAGCCTCTGCATTGTCTCGGGTCAAAGGACTAATGGTATACAACCATAACCGCAGACTATTTCACTCGATAAGTGAGAACCACTTGGACAGTATGAGGTGAATTGTTCAGTGAATCATTAAATGATCACTCATATGTATTAATGAACATCTCCATGCCCTTAGCAATGAAACATGATGTTTACATCACAGATTCTAGTCTCAAGCTCAAACGACCTTTATCCTTATTTTAGGCGGTTGATTCGACTAAGAACCTGTTTAGAATATATGGTACATTTTGAAATATTATAAGTTTCAGAGTTTGACAATTAAATCCGTCAGAAAACTGAAAAACCAAACTGATCGAACGTAATCAAGAGATCGTAACTGAAAGAATATTTAAAACCGATGACATAAAATTCGGTAAACGAATTGGTAATTAAAACTGAAGACTTCGTGTAACTGCACTGAAAAAACCATTTATCAACTGAAGTATCCAAAACTGAAATGACATCAGTTAGAACTATTGTCGACCAGTTGACTCCTGATCAGTTAGCCACGTCATCAGTTGTATTTTCAGCCGACAGACTGACAGTTTGTACCAAAGTAGAACAGATGAAACAGAGCAGAACAGTCTGATAATTCGTACTACTAGATAAAGTCATCTACTTGGACTAAACGACGATTCAACGGATATTAGTCATTAAATGCATTCAATGTGACCGTTTGGATCAAAGCCTATATATAGTTGATCGATTCAGTTGAAGAAGGTTGGTGAAATATACTGGACAAACTATTTACAATCATTAATCAGTTGTGATACATTCTTCGAGAATTTCTCAGTTTACAAATAGACTTAAGCTATTATTTCATTGTTATTTGTAGCATTCAGACTACTCCTTAAGAGCGATTCAGTTATTTTCTATAAGATATTGAAAAACTGAGAGTTTCAGTTTGGAAGTGTATAAGTCCAACTGGAGTGGATTATTACAATCTGTTGTAATATATTAAAGTCTTTTAGTAAAAAACTTATCATTGAGATAGAAAGGGTGACGTGGGAGCATTTGAAGATTCCGAACATCCATAAATATCGTGTGTTCTATTTTGTTATCTATTTAGTTTTTACAGTACCTCGCCCTCAATATTCAATCGATATTTCACTCTAATTTCACAATATCATTAGTTGACTGATTTATATTGACAAACAAGATTTCATGATCAGTCCAATTAAAAGATTGATTCACACTCAAAAAATTGCGAAAAACCAGAGTGTTTATTCAACCCCCCTTCTTAACACTCTAACTGCATTAACCGATCCTATCAAGTGTTATCAGAGAAGTTAAGCTGTTATTTATATCAGTCAGACCAAATATACAAAGGAACTGCTAAAGAAATTTGGCATGAGAACATGTTCAACTGCATCCACTCCCATGAGTTTATCAATAAAATTAGATAAAGATGAAGGAGAATATCAATTGAGATGGCACTCTAAAAAACTCTAATAGGTTATTTATTATACCTAACTACTAGCCGTCCTGATATTATGTTTGTTGTCTGTTTATGTGCTAGATTTCAAGTTAATCTTAAACAATCGCATTTCTTAGCTGCTAAACACATATTGAAATATCTAAAAGGCACACAAAATATGAGCTTATGGTATGCTAAGGATTCATCCTTCAATTTAGTAGGATATTCAGATGCAGATTACGTGGAATGTAAGCTTGATCGCAAAAGTACAAGTTGATCATGTCAGTTTCTAGGAGACAGATTGATCTCATGGTTTAGCAAGAAGCAAACATACATTGCTACTTTCACAACTGAAGATGAATATTTAGCTGCTGGAAGTTGATGTGCTCAAGTGTCTTTGGATTCAGCAACAACTGAAATATTATGGAGTGATAGCTGAAAAGCCATCAATCTTCTTTGACAATACCCAGCTACATTGTGATTACATATAATCCAGTTCTTCATTTCAGAATCAAGCACATTGATGTCAAACATCACTTCATCAGAGATATACTCTCAAGAAAGACATCAAGCTGGAATATATCTCAACTGAACAATAAGCAGAAGATATCTTCACTAAACTACTACCCGAGACTACATTTTCTTAGTTAAGAAATATTTTAGGGCTTATTGATTTATCTTGTTGATTAATTTAGGGGGAATGTAAAATTTCAATAAGTCTACTGATAAGACAAATGTCAGTTATTTATGAACTGAACTGAATCAGTTACAAACTGATCAGTCAGCAATTCAATCAACTAATCTTATCATATAAGTTCATTAATTTTAATTTAGTTAAGTTCCATAATAAAAAAAACATGACTAATTGTGGCTGTTAATTTAAATTAATTCAAACTTTTGAATTTCAAACATTTAAATTCCGTTTTTGTGTAACTGCTCAAATTCAGTTTCTAAAAATAAATGGCAACTGTTGAATGACCTATTATTATGGTCAAACTTATAACGGACTGCCATGTGTCCGAAATTTGAAAAGTCACGAGACATATTTAGTAACCGCCTTTTCTCAGATTTGTTCTCACACTCTCCAAATTCTTTAAGTCTCAAATTCTTCAGAGAAAATCACATGTTCTCTCTTTTATCTCTTTAAAGAGCAAATTCAAGATCCAAATGGCATCACAAACCCCAGCTTTCTTGTTGAACACTGTGGCAATCGATTTTGAATCGATTCTCTCAGGCTCTAAAGAATCAGTTCGGAACGTTTTTGAGAAGATTGAAGCACACTCAATAATCACTTGATGATTATTGACGAAGATTATTTCAGCAACCTCTTTCAACTACCAGATGACGGAATTTCAAGCTTATCTGAAGTAGCTATTGCTGATATTGAAGAGATGCAACTACTTCATTCTGTCAGTGGGCAGCCAATCAAAGTGTCTGATGCCAAGCAAGAATTGAAGCCAGAATATTAGCTGCTAGAAGATATTGCTGCTAAGGGCATCTTAGCCAAGTCCGGTTCCTTCGCCGCCTTAAGACTGGAAAAGTTTCAGCTGCTGGCCGACATTATGAAAGGAATCAAAGTCAACTGGTCATCGATCATGTTCACCATTTTGAAGAGCATGTTTCAGACTACCAAGCAATCAATGGGGTTTGCTCCTCAACTGAGAAAACTGATTGAGGATACAGGGGTTCCTCTGGATTCATCTTCTTCAACCACCAAGTTCAAAGTATACACTGTTCAAAACACTCAATCAAAAAGAATGGAGTTGAAGAAGGGGCTGTTAAATCGAATAAAGCTTTCAAGGAAAAAATAGTTGCTGCCCCAAAGTCCAAGAGGAAACTGGTCTTCTTCACCAGTGATTCGGAGAAGACTCCCTCTCCTCAACTGTTGAAGAAGCCGAGGTCTCAGAAGACTAAGCCGGCTGCTACTCCAGGTTCTCTTCCTGAGCTCAGACTACTGCCCTATGGAGCTGAGGAACCTCTTCATGCTGTTCCGATTCAGTCAGTTCTATCCGCAGCCAAACTGAAGACAAAAACTACAGCTGACTACCCCTCCACAATCATAACTGAATTCGGTGAGAAACTGAAGCTGACTGGAATTCTAGCTCCTTTCACCACAATTGTCCACCCCACAATCCTACTGTAGGCACGCCCAAAAGGAGTGCTCATCAGAGAGGTGGTGGACACAACTGGGTCAGGATTAGATCTGCCTCATGCTTTAACCGATCCAAAGGAAAAGGCAAAGCTGACTGAATAACCGTGACCCAACAATGCTATTCAGACCCAAATTGATCTCATTATGGACGCAATCAATGAGCACGCAGAGCTGAAAATAGAGCATTATGACGAATGGGTGCAATTTAGTACTGTCACACTTGCAAAGAAACTGAAGAAGAAGGTAGTTCTGAAGAAGTTCATATCACTGGAGTCAGATTGATGAAAGCAACCTCAGTCGCCCAAGCAATGGAAAGGACATACTTCTTTGACCTAATGAGAATCAAGAGGCTGACTGAGGTGACAACTGAATTGAAGATGAACTATGATCCAGCTGGTCTGACTGTATACGCTGATCGAGTAGTCTTTCAACAACTGGACTCTAATATCATCTCTCTCCAAATGAAGGTTAAAAATTGGGGGATGGGATAGCAGTTACATGTTCTAGTGGACACCAGTAGTCCGACAAAAGCTAAGGAGTTCCCTCCAACTGAAGTGGCAGAGGAGCAGTTCACAGCTCCAGCTGAAACGGAGTCAGCTATGGTACAACCTGCCAAACTGGTTCCAATGGTCCCTCCTCCACTATCCTCCGTAGATCAACTATCCTAATCCACAACAATAATTATCCAACCTATCTCTGAACCAGCGGCACAACCGTCTACCTACACTGAAGAAAAACTGACCCTAGAAAATGAAAACGAACTGTTGCAATCAGTTGCTGAGGATATTCAAATGGAATACAAAGATGATACAGCTGCTGACGACGTTGTTGCATCGCTTGAAGACGTAGAAATGGTCTCAACAACAGAAGCAGAATTCCAAGCTGAAATAGTTCAGTTACCAACTGAAATGTCACTCCAACAGTCCAGGAACATCAACTGCACCAGAACTGCCATCATCTCATCTAATGCTTCCTGAGACTTTCTTCATGTCTGAATCTGCTCAAAAATTGACCTCCAAGAAGACTGCAGAGGCATTTAACTCTGCAGCTGATCATTAGGATCAGCCTCCCAACCAATTAGTTCAAGAAGAAACAGTGGTAGAACTGGCAGAAGATATAGACCAAGATGCTGCCCCATAATAGCTTGTGGTAGTGGAATATACTCAAAAGGGAAAAGGGAAAGAAAAAGCTCCCGCTGAAGAATTCTCCCCAAAACTTCCACTTGCAGCTGATGTGATGTTGAATAGTATTTTATCACCTCTCACAGATCTTGGGTCAAATATCTCTCAATTCAAATCTACTCAGTTGTTGCATTCTTTGAGTCTGGACACTTTAAAAGATCATACCATGAAAGAACTGAAGCAGCTGACAAAGTATGTATCTGATCTTTTTGATACAGTACAAAAGATGAAAAGAGAATCAGTTACAATTTCTACACTACTTTCCTCCCAGGAACTACTCAGCAACCGGATTTATTTTGTCCATACAAGCCTATCTAAGAAGATTGACATCGTACAAGATCAACTGGTTGAGGTATCTGCCCAGGTCAGTTTATCACTCCTTCTTTTCTCCAGAGGAGTGGGTGTTGACAAAAAAGGGAATAAGAACAACAGACTGTAGCATCAGGCACAAGTGGCAAGAAGAGAAGTAAACCAGACAAACCAAATGATAAAGGACCAGTTGAGAAGTCAAAGAAATGATCTAAGTCTAAGTAAGTTGTTAGTATGTTGGACATCTGGACATTTTTTTTTTCAGTTTGAAATGTATGTACGAATACCTCTTTTAAATTCAATGAAAAACTATTCCTGATTATGTATGAATATGTACATTATTTTATCTACAATTAATTTCGTCATTTCGGTTTATCATAATAATCAGTTCATCAGTCCAAGATATTTATGTTTTGTCAAATACTTAAAAGGGGGAAATTGTTGGAATATTATAAGTTTCAGAGTTTGACAATTAAATCTGCAAGAGAACTGAAGAACCAAACTGATCGGACGCAATCAAGATATCGTAACTGAAAGAAGATTTAAAACTGATGATATAAAGTTCAGTAAACGAGTTGGTAATTAGAACTGAAGACTTCACATAACTGAACTGAAAAAACCTTTTATCAACTGAAATATCCAAAAGTGAAATGACATCAGTTAGAATTAATGTTGACCAGCAGAACTGATCTGTCGACCAGTTGACTCCTGATCAGTTAGTCATGTCATCAGTTGTAGTATCAGCCGACAGACCGACAATTCGTACCAAAGCAGAACAGATGAGACAGAGCAGAACAGTCTGATACTTTGTACTACTGTCAGATAAAGTCATCTACTTGTACTAAACGACGATTCAACGAATATTAGTCATTAAATGCATTCAATGTGTAACGATCATGAGGCTGAGCCAACATGAGCCTTAGCCCATACCCATGCACCACTACTAGTCATGGGTCGTTAGGATGGCCAGCATAAGCCATAACTCATGTCCATGCACCGTCACTCATAGAATATCTCACCCCTGGAAAGTGATTTCTTTCGTCTTCCCTAACATTTGAACCCAGGACCTCCAGGTTGAACTAGCCAACTGAGAGATTAAAAAAAATTTTGAAAAAAATTGTTAACTCAAATAAAAAAGATTAGTATATACGACTTAATGATGCACTTTGGGCATATCGAATAACTTTTAAAACATCATTGAATATGTCTCTCTATATGTTGATTTATGGAAAACATTTTCATCTGTCCGTGAAATTGGAATATAAAGCTTATTGGGCAATCAAAACTTTGAATTCAAGTATGGATGATGCCAACAAATTTTGAAAATTGCAACTTAGTGAACATGATGAACTAAGAAATTACGCGTCTGAGAATTCAAAGATTTATAAAGCAAAAATAAAATCATTTCGTGATAGAACAATCATTATAAAATCATTTGAGATTAGTCAAAAAATTTTCTTTATAATTCTCGACTTCACATTTTTCACGGAAAATTACAATCGAAGTGGGCATGACCATATGTTGTAAAACATGTGTATCCCTGTGGATCTTTGGACATTGAAAATCCAAAAAATTGTGATGTATTTAAAGTAAATGAACAAAGACATAAATTTTTTCTAGAAAATGGGATATTTCCAGAAAAATTTATTTTTTTTATCATTGATTTTAATTTTAATTTTGTTTTTATTTTTATTTTGTGTTTTTACTTATTTTTTTCTCAGTTATGTGTTTGATAACGGTAATCAGTTAACCATAATAGCTGATACAAAAATAAAAAATAAAAAACACTTATTGTTTTTTCAAAATAGATGAAAGTCTCTCAAAAATTGTAAATATTTTCCCTATGTTTCTATACATGTTCTGAAAAAAATTTATGAAGGTAATTGTGAAAGATTGAGAAGGCTTATGCAAAAAAGAATTCCAGAAGATATTCATCTTGTAATTGAAGTCAAGGTCACGACTTGTAATTGAAGTCAATGTCCGATCAAGATGAGAAGTTCAACAATTATTATTCATTCGATATATGTCTTGATTAAGAAAAAACACATGCTAAAAAACAAAGGGTTTCGGACGTAAAATCAGAGAAAAATTGTGAGCCACAATCACATCACTGTATGTATAGATTCATGTGTGTGTCATTATTTTTTTTACTATTTATTCTATTATTTTTTTTCTATTTATTCTACTATCAGCTGAGACCCATAATTTTGTTATGATCACATCTTATTACTCCTATAAAATATCTTATCTTTCTCTCCATTTTTTGCTGGCAGAAAAGAAAGTAAAAACATGGCTATATCCTCTGCAAAAACATTGAAAAATATTTGTGTATTTTGTGTGTCTAGCTTGGGAAAAATGAAGTGTTCTAGAATAAGCAAATAATCTTGGTAAAGTATTAGTTGAGAGAAAAATCCACTTAATATATGGGAGAAGTAATATCACATGTGACACGATTGAGGAAAAATTGAGAGTTTCATCTATGCATGACATAATCATCAAAATTATTGAGAATTTTGATGCTTTTATTGCATTACCAGGTGGTTTCAGTACTTTAGAAGAATCTTTTCACACTGTTTCTTGAGCACAAATTAATATCCAGAATAAACTTGTGGGCTTGTTTAATATCAATAATTATTATAATAGTTTGTTGATATTTCTTGATAAAGCTGTGGAGCATAATTTCATTTCGGAAAATCCATGACTGATTTTTATATCTTCTTCGACTGCTGACCAGTTAATCGATATTTTGCAAACTTTTGTTCATATGCCTGATCCGATGATAAAAAAAATCAATTGGACGCAATCTATTAGTGAGAAAATAAAGATGGATCATTGATGAAGTCGTGAATTAGCTTGTGTTTATGTTCCTTATCTTCAATAAAATTTTATGTGATATCACTTTCATCATGAAGTCTCTATTTATATTTGTTTTGACATTAAGGATAATGCCATATTTAAGTTGGGTGGAGAATATTAAGTTTTTTTTAAAAAAAAAATCATGCCTATTGTTTTTATATTGATAATTTTTTTGCAAAATTTCATACATTACATGTTTGAAATGTTTAAATTAGAAAATATATTAACTTATCTGGTATATTTAAATTTTTATTTGATTAAATTCAATTTCAATATCTTAATCATGATAAAAATATAATTTATGAAATTTTTTCGGGTGATTAACATTGTGATAAGATCAATTATTAAATTATATGGCCAAAAAATACCTTATAAGAGTGTTTTAAGTTTTAAATTCACATATATTTTTTGAGTGGTGAATAGAATTGGGAAAAAAAACTTTCAAACTTTTATTAATTGTTGGAATATTATAAGTTTCAGAGTTTGATAAAATAATCCACAAAAGAACTGAATATTCTAACTGATCGAACAATCAAGTTATCGTAACTGAAGACTTCGTTTGAGCTGAACTGCAAAAACCTTATCAACTGAAGAATTCGTAACTGATAGGACATCAGTTAGAACTGATAATGTCCAGCTGAATTGATCGGCTGATCAGCTGACTTCTAATAAGTTGACCATGTCATCAGTTGAAGTATCAGCAGACTGACAGACAGGTCGTATCGAAGCAAAACAGATGAATCAAAACAAAACAGTTTGAATACCTCGTATTATTGTAAGATAAAAGTAACTAGACGATGATAAAATGGGTATTTTTCATTTAATGCATTCAATACGACCTTTGAGATCGAAGTCTATATATAGATTATTGAATCAGTTGAAGAAGATTACTGGTAACAAGTGAACACACACGAAACAATCAAATCACAATCTTCAATCAGTTGCGATACAACTTTCGAGTATTTCCTCAATTTACAGATCGCACACTCAAGCTCTACATCCATGTATTTATTCATAGCATTGAGGCTACCAATTAAGAGTTTTTCAGATAATCATTGTAATGAGAAATCTTAGATGAATCATGTTGTGTGAGTTTTATACGATTTTTGACATGAAATATGCATTTTCTTTGCATAAAACTCACGTCCTTGTTGTGCTTGTGTAAGGGGCTGCTGATCTACATTTTTTAAGGGTTGTACATGTTGAGATCGAAGGCATCTAGGTGCGGGATTTGGGTTTGGAATGTGTCATGGTAGAGGCCCGATCGAGGGAGCTAAATGGAAGGGTGCTTGGCTTTGGGTGATTTCGGGTGTTTCATGGTGAACCGAGGGATGCGCGTGCTTGGGGCTGAGGGCAGTGGTTTGGTCGATCCAGGAGGGTCCAGAGGCATGCTAGTAGTGGTTGGTTCGAGGCTGGTCCGGTCTAGTTTGGGCTAGGATCGAGTTCTTGAGGGCTAGGTGCATTAGGGTTTGTTAGATGCAAGTGCAGAAATTTTCCAGCAAGTGGGAGCTGATTTTAGGGGGTTCAAAACGGCTGGTATTGTGTTGTTTAGGGACTGGTAGGGTGTGATTAAGTTGTGGTTAAAATTTGAGAAAGTTTGGTTAAGTTTCGGGTTGATTCGGGTTAAAACCTGGACCCCAGTCCAATTTTTAAAACGAATCATAACATTTACGGAACGTGCTCGAGGATATGTCTAAGAAACGATTATAATTATGTTTTGAGGTGTTTTAAGGAGTTTTGTTGGCTTCGAGTCGAAATTTTGAGGTTCAGGGATAAAATGGTCAATTAGGGCTTCTAGGGACAAAATGGTCAATTTGCGAGTTAGCGGTCCTAGCAGCGTCCTGATCAAAAAATTACATCTTTTAAATATATATGTTATCATGAACATGAATTTTATGGAATTATGAAAAATAAGTTGCATGCTTGATTTTAAAGAAAATTTACGTATATGCATGATTTTTTAAATGATTAATAAGATGATATGTTTTGAAGGATGAGAGTTGGTTGTGACTTAAACGAACACGAAAACAAACACGAAGATGTAAAGCCAAGGCTCAGTGGATGGGTAATATTGTCGCTGATTTCTCCGTCGTCTGGTATCGCGGTTATACATATATGGATCCATCGACTAGAGCTGATACGAAATTTACAACTAATGATCTAAATTTAAATAAAGAAAATGAACATGTATCCGTTGATATGATGAGATATGTGATGGACACGTTATCCTTTGATATGTTATGTTTAAGTTCATGTTTTTAAGATCATGAAATGTATGTTAATTACAGTACTTTTTACTGTTGCGTGTTATGTATATATACTTGTTATAACGATTCAGGTGTGTTGAGTCTTTAGACTCACTAGGTGTAATGATGCAGGTGAGCGTGATGTTATGGAGACTGGAAGCGCTGAAGACTGAGTACGCGGAGCTCGGTATGTCCACGTTGACCCGAAGACCTTGCATTTTTCCGCACTTTATGTTTATGTGTCAGGGTCGATACATTATGCTTTACGTTTCGCATTGTTTTTCATGTTGAGGATTTGACTGGATTTCGAATATTGCATTGAAGTTATTTTAAAATAGTAATATAGGGATTTTTTGATATTTAGATTTTTATTTAACTGCAGTATTTTTATTCAGTAGTTAAATGATTCTTTTTAAATGCATGTGTTTGAGTAATTTTCGAAAATAGCATTAAAAAAATTTAACAGTATTTTAGTAGTAGACCTTTCATGAATAGTAACTCCGGTGACATTTTCCGACAATGTTCCAACTGTTGCACCACTGCGAGGAGTCTATAACTGCTCTGTAGCTTCGTTTCATTTTGGTTCAAGGTTGGAATTGTTGTATAATGAGTCGAGTTGCAATGATTTATGCATTAGGAATATGTAATTTTGTCAAATAGATATTCTAGTGCCTTGTGTTTTTTAAATGTCCCTTACTTTTTAACTTTAAAATACTACAAATTTTGTTTTATAAACATTTTCTTATAAACTTCAAAATCATCCAATAACTAATATTTAAAAATCTTAATGCATAAAAAATTTTAAATCGTCAACCACACAATCGTACGTCAATTTTAAAAGAAAACTCAACCTCCAATCTTCGAACCAAAGCATGAAATCTTTATAAAATAAATCCTCAACTTTAATTAAAAACTTTAAGCTTAAGTCTAGTATTTCGGAAAATAAAAGTCCTTCGGGAGTGTACTATCAGGCCCGATCCACTCAAGCGTCAACGCCTCCCTCAAAATTATCCTCACTTGCCACCATTCAAACCNATATAAGCACATGTATGTAAAAAATCATACTTTAATTTAAAATAAGCTAGCATAAAAATTGTAACCGTAATAAATCATAAAGCCTTTCATCTTCGTATATCATTTTGGGTGAAGTTTGATACTTGAAAGTGACTATCTTTATCATTTATCATCTGGTCGACTGATCAGTCTATATACACCAAGTACCTAGGGTCTCTAGTCTACCCCCGTGAACCATGAACCAACCCTCATGAGCCCACGGTTCGAGTCTCTTTTCTTTCCTTAGCCATTTTTGAACCTATTTCTACCAGACCAAGCCGCACTCCCAAAACTCTCGAACAACCCTCGAGCCAACCCGGACCCCTACTGAACTAGACCCTAGCCTACTGCCCTGGACCCTCACCGACCCGCCTAGCCTAACCGTAGCCAGCCCCAAATGTGCGCGTGATCCTTCAATCGCTTTGCACAAGTCGTGCGCCTATCCCTTTCCCATCACTCACGGCTCCTTTCCTTGTGCAACCTACAGTGACCATCCGTCCGAGGAACCACCTGGAGCCCTTCTCGACTCCCCTGGACTCGTCCCAAGCCGCCCATGACCGCCCTTGATCCCTCATCCAACCACACGCACCATCATGGTTCCTAGGACTCGCGGTTGTTGTTCGCCTTCATCTAGCCACTATCCAGCTAGCCTTGAACCTTTCCTAACCCTCCAACCGCAGCCACACAGGGCCTGGTCCAAGCCCTGGTGCTGCCTCCCCTTAGCCGAGAACGTCATGTGCCCAAAAACTCCATGGAAGATTCGCGAAAACCCTAGGTTCCTATTTCCTTAGCTATGCATGTTTCTAGCCTACGTTCCGCCGTTAAAAAACTCTTTTTATGAACCATAAACGTCTCACATTGGCCATGTGCCCTTTGGAATCATAAAGCATCTCAAACTGGCGTGAAAACTTCAAAACTTTGAAAAATATTCATCCAACCGTCAAATAATTTGATCAATATAATTGTCATGCTTCAAAACATAGAACACACATATTATTATTCGAATGGCGCAAAACAAAGTTTAGAAGCGTGCCTTTATGTTTAAAACGCTCGAAATACGAATACCAAAGCGGTGGAATGTCGTTGACGAACAGATGACGATTTCCACCCTTTTTCTATCTTTTTTTCTCGTCAAAACCCCAATGAAAACTCACCTTGGGATGCAAGGGAGTCAGATAATCATTGTTGGAAGAAAGAACGATGAAGAAATTTGAAGAACGAAGAAGGAAAAAATTCAAAACTTCCTTGCGAAGAGTCCTATGTTTCGGCCGTTTTCCTCCTTCAAGTTACGTGAATTGTGTGTGTGTTTCAATGTGTGTAGAGGTGTGTGTGTTTAGGTTTAGGTTTAATTAAACAAACAAAAAGGCTTTTAAATATTTAATTAACGGACTTAATAACCCAAGTTTTTAATTAATAATTTAGGCCCATTAAGATTTATAAAATCATTAGGCCTCAAATTAAAAGATTTAAAAATATCTAATTCCAAAAAAATCCCTTGTAAAATATATAATACCCTTGCTCCCACTAATTAATTTAAATTTGAACTTAAAAATGCTGAAATTATTAAATTATTTAAAATAAATATTTTCTTAATTAAAAATAAAAATTTAGCTTTTAAATCTTTAACACCTTAATACCCTTGTTCCTTGTTATTGAGTCATGCATTGCATATTTCATTTTATATATGTTTATGCATGATTTATGATTGTATTTATTGTTGTTTAACTGTTTCATACCAGAATCCTAACCACAATATTTAGACTAGGGAGGCTATTGTGGTTGTTGTTGGACTCCATAATTGGTCACCTTAGTAGTTTTGTAGCACAAGGCGGAAATTCTACCCTTGGAGATCGTGAATGAGATAGGATTTCTTGGTTATCAGAGTTGAAGTCTTCCAGTTAGTCTACTTTTATTATTTTGGAGTCTGATCAATTTTATATTAGAGTCTATTGGTCGGGGAGATATCCCATGTATTTGTATGGTAATTTGTAGTTGTTATGATGCATTTGGATTTATTTTATGTTGTTGTGAGCCTTGTCGGGTATATTCGAACTATTGCTTGTGAATTGTTAAATTGTCCTGAATTGTTAAATTGTGCCTAGTCGACCCGTGTGTGTGATTGTTTATGAATATCACAGCGCCGTCCTTAAGTTATTTTTCTTTTGCATGTATTTTAACATTTTTGGTATGTCCTATTATGGAGAGGTAATTCCGAAATTTTTTAGGCCTGAAGTCTATTTTTAAGTATTTTAAATATTTTACACTGCAAATTTAAATTAAATCAATATTATTTAATTAATTATAATAACTAAGCCTCACATTTTATCAGAAGAGAAATATTTTTACCTTTAAAGTATAACTATTCGATGTTGGAATAAATTATAGAAATAAACGTTGGATTATACATCAAATTCATAAAAGGCATCGTATAACTATTCGATGTTGGAATAAATGATAGAAATAAATGTTGGATTAATTTTTATATGATGAGTGATCCTACAATATAAAAAATTAATATAAAAATTCAATTTGTTAAAATCTAATGATATATTGAATAAAAAATCTAAGGATATAATAATAAAATCTCACGATATAATTTATGTAAATATCAATTTATGAAATATTAGATGTATCTTTAACATTATTAAAAAAAAATAGACAAAGTTTGTGGAGTTGGGTTTTCATTATGAAAAATATGTCTTTAAAAAGGAAATATTATCTGTAAGATATTTGACATAAAAATTCTATTTTATTATTATTATTATTATTAATATTATTATTATTATTATTATTATTATTATTATTATTATTATTATTATTATTATTATTATTATTATTATTATTATTATTATTATTATTATTATTATTATTATTATTATTATTATTATTATTATTATTATTATTATTATTATTATTATTATTATTATTATTATTATTATTATTATTATTATTATTATTATTATTATTATTATTATTATTATTATTATTATTATTATTATTATTATTATTATTATTATTATTATTATTATTATTATTATTATTATTATTATTATTATTATTATTATTATTATTATTATTATTATTATTATTATTATTATTATTATTATTATTATTATTATTATTAAGTATTTCTTTTTCAAAAACTTACAATAAGGAAGAGTTATCGAATAGTTAACATTAATTAATTTGCAATAAATGAAATTTTATTATTGGTGACACGTAGAAATAAAGTTTAATTAAAAGCGTGTGTAATCTTTTTTGTTAATTAATGAGTATTTAATAACAAATATTATATATTCAAATTTTATTATTTTGTACATTTTTTCATTTGCAATTCATTATTTATCATATATAATAATAAAAGATACACATGTATTGCATGCGTTATTATTATTTTTAATTTGATTAAATAATACTAAACAATTAACATGAAATTATCTTCAATTTAGAACATTTGTTCGATTTAGAAAGGAAGTTTTGTTTAGATTTTTTGCTATGTAAAATATGGAGTGACTTGAGAAGGTTTTAGTAGAGTAAGAAAGATAATTATGAAATTAAATATTTTGGTGTCTTCTAAAATTGTTAATCTAATGATCTCATACTTAATAATATAGTTTGAGTAGGTCTTAAGACGGTCTAACGAATCTTTATCTGTGAGAGAGGTCAACCTACCGATATTCACAATAAAAAGTAATACTCTTAGCATAAAAAATAATAATTTTTCATGGATGACCCAAATAAGAAATCTGTCTCACAAAATACGACCCGTGAGACCGTCTCACACAAATTTTTGCCATATATATATATGAGAATGAATCACTTATATAAATAAGTATGGAACAAAAATAGATGTGTGAAAAAGACTATTGAGCTAACGGACAAGCGGCGTCGAGCACCGCCGAATCCCGTCTCTCTCTACTCTGGATTCCTTAATATCCGGCGACCGTTCGAAGCACCGTCACCCGATCTCCGGCAGTGGAAAACAGAGAATAATCTGGTATAACCTCGCTGATCTCTCATAAAATGGCGTCTTGATCACGTGTGTTTTCGCTATTCCTTTTTCTATGCTTTTTGAAGTGCTGCCTTTTAATTTGTCGGTCCAAGGAATATAGATTTGAAGCTGTAGTAGATATTGGAATACATGGATTTTAGCTGAATTTTGGTTAATTAATTACAGTCGCTGGCAAAATTTTGGGTGGTTGGGAGGTTCTATGAAGTCTATATAGATATCATTTGAGTGAAAAAGGTTTATAATTTCTTCTATTCTCTTTTTACTCATTTACTGACTAAATGAATTTTTGTTTCCGAATATTCCTGTTATTTATAACTTGTGGTAGTGGGGTAAGAGTGGCCTCCGCAGAGTCGTGTGAATGCCTTTTAGGTATTGCGAAATAGTTTGCCAAGTCTATAGCCTGTACAATATCAAGCTTGAAGTCTAAGTGAGTATAAGTTCCCTGTCCAGTCTTGACTGTAGCAATCAGACTGTCTTTTTTTTTTTTTGTGGGGAACAAAAGTGGATTTTTCGTGCTTAGGTTCAAGGGTTACAAGTAGCGGTTCTACATAATAAGGATAAGCGTTTTGATCTTTCTACTGTTATGGGAAAAAATAATTCGATGTCATATGTTATAGTGGAGCTGATTCAGTGATTCTTTACCCAAACACTTGTCTCGGCCTTAGTAAAATGACTTCAGAAACATTGTCATTCAAAAAAAGGGTGTACTAGTACCAAATTGTGTTAAAAAAGCTCGGAATTATGTATTCTCCAAAGATCTAATGCCATGAAATTTGTTTGTGCATGTTTTTTTTCCCTCAATCCATGTACTCTAATTAATTTTGAATACGATCGAAGTTTACTATGGAGATTTTCTGTGCAGAAATAAATAATGTGTGATACAGAAGCTTCTTCAAGGTTTTATGTGATAGGAGAGTCTGTTGGATAGCATAAAATAGTTACTCGGTTTGCTTGTCAGTGATTTAAATGTACTGTTTCGTCGCATTCACTTGAAGTTCTTTGTGTATTGGTAAAGGCATGAAAATTTAATTTACATATTTTGCATGTGTAATCACTTGTTATCATTACATGTCCAAAATCTCTGCCACTTATTTATCATCATTTTATTTGAGAGATGTTGATGGTTACTCAATGAGTCTGAAATTATTATTGGGCAGGTGAATTGCGGTGCATCTAATTCTCTCTCTCTTGGACTTACCAATCAAATATACTAGAGGGATACCATGGCTGAAGCAGATAAGCGGCTTGAACTTAAGTTCAGAATTTTTGACGGGACGGATATTGGTCATGGAACCTACTCACATTCCATTACTGCTGCTACTCTTAAACAGAGACTTCTGTCTCAGTGGCCTCGAGGTTGTCCTTCAGCCTCCATACACACGCACACATATGCTTTTTAACTTTATAAACATGATCATTATTAGAATGTGGTAGTGACTAATCATTGCTTACATAGTGACTAATCATTGCTTACAATCATAATTGTGTTACTATTTCTCAATTCCAACAATTGATGTGAGTTGTTGATTGCTGTTTCCTTCAAGGGCATTATTTGTTTTTATTTATTCTTATAAAGCTAAATGTTTAATTGTTATGGTTTTGCAGAATTAATTATGTTGAATGATCATGATTTAATTCTTCGTTTTGGTATGCATTAAGATTGTGCCTGAGTTGAGTGTTGGACAAAATGTTTTATTTGCTAGAGATTAAATTCCTTTGGAAATAGATGGATAGTGAATGGTTAAAAGTAAAACAGTGTCAATATCTCCATTTGTTTATCGATCGAATTTCTAGCTGGCGTATTCTGGTTTTCCTGCTGACTGCACTGTTGAAGTTAATATATATTATTCGTTGAATATTTTATAACTTTCATGATTTTTTTATCAATTTCCAACCGTCCGCATTTATAGATAAATCTATCGTACCAAAGTCAGTGAATGACATGAAATTAATACATGCTGGAAAATTTTTGGAGAATGGAAAGACACTGGCTGAGTCTAGAGTAACACAGGTTGGTGAGCTTTCTGGAGGAGTTATTACTATGCATGTGGTTGTACAGCTTCCCGTTGCTAAGCGAAAAATTGGTATGTCAAGCCATTCTTGCAACACTAAACACATTTTAATGATTTGTCATGCAGTACGAATTTCCTTTCAGATTGTTGATTCTGCTCCTTTTACTTAATTATCTGATATCCAATGTTGCAGGATGCTGATCATGTGAAGGCTAGATTTGTGTTTAGATTATATGATTACAACCATAGGTAGTATATTAAAGTTACTGCCTGTTAAGTTACCCATGTACTTATCAAAGACAAAGAAACAAGTCTACCTTTTGGTATGATTCATGATAGTTTGCTCTTCAATCTATCTTTAATCTCACTTAAAACTTGAAGTGACAAATCATGTCATATTTTTTCAGCCATAAAAGGCATCTCCAAGTCCTATTCAACCTCCAAAACTCATCTATCCAGTCACTAATGAGAGGCATTATGTATAACAACGTGATAATTAAATATTCAGTTGCAATCTTTATTTCAGCACTGTGAACTTCGCTGTCTACTTCCATTTGTTTTATATAAGATGCTTTGGCCTGGCTCATGTCTTTAAATCTTATGCCATTACTATAGATAAAAGTCTAAACATTTAGTTATAACATCGTTTTGTGTGAGGTTTTTTGTTCTTTGGATGACAAAGAAATGTTCTGACATGGGTCGTGTTCGAGCCGCCCTCTTCTAAATTTCCTTGTTACGGGTGTGATGCAGATAAAAAGCAGGCGAAGAAACAGAAACAAGGCTCGTGTTCTTGCACGATTCTCTGAGCCTATGAGGGTTGATACTTCTTATGCTCTCACACTTTTTACTTCATTGATACTGATCTCGTCCACTGTATTATATGAGTGAATTAGTCTCTAGATCATGTACAGTTGTCTTCTTACTTTTAATGATTTTGGTTGATCGATGCTGTATGGGTTTCTTCTTCAGGTCTTCTTTGAACCTTGTCACACTTGTAATACGCTGCATCATAAATATTAATATTTAAATATATTAAGCCCGTATATAAACTATATTTGGTACTTGTAATGGATGACTAAATTTAGTTTTATCATTTTTCTAAGATATTTAATAAGTAAGATGAAAAAGTAAATTGTTCACTAGAAATTTCCAACGTTCTCCTTTCCATTATCCTAGCAACTCTCTCATTATTATTATTTTTACTCTCATTATCTTAAAAAGCAAAATTTAGAATTAACTTCAAATTTACAAGAATAACTTTTAATTATAAATTATATTTATATTTTATACGCATGTAACATATGTGCTCCTTGTACTAATGATCATAAGATGATTGGTAAAACTTATATTTTTTAAGAAAAACGATTTATAAGTTCTCATAATTTGTTTAGTAAAAAAATTACAAGCAACTTATAATTTGTCAAAATAAGATTTTTGACAGTCTAAAAGCTATTTTTAAAAAAAATAAGATACAACACATTTTTCTCAAAAGATCTTTCAATATTTCACTTCTCCAAAACATCCTTTTATATATTTTCAAATCCCCATTTATTATATCTCCACTTTATCACTTTGCTTTTTATCGAATTTAAAATAAAGTTTTGTTCTATCTTTTTATTACGATATAAAACACAAAATTGTTAAAAAGTCTTATTAAGTAAATTAGTAACTACAAATTTTTTAATCAATATTTTACTTGCACACATTAAAATTAATATTAAATATTTTTCNTATATATAATTACTTACATTAACTCATGGTAATTTTGACAATAAAAATATCTTATTGTACCAAACAGAGTGACATTTTAAAAAAAATTTAAAAAAATAAATAGATCCAAACACTTTAAAAATTTATTTTTAAGACAGATCTCAACTTATAACCTACTAAAACAATTTATAATATTTAAAAGCTTACCCGAAGATCGTCACTAGTTTTCCGCACTATTATGATTTAAGAGTACTTTAATTATTTTTATGACTTTTATGCTTATAAGTGGTTTTGAGAGGATTTAAGAGTTTATGCTCTTTTGAAAATGCTAGCTTTAGGTTTTTGGTTTGACGATTGCATGTTTTGCACTGTGTTCTTTTGGGGATTTTAAAATAATAGGTTGATTGGTTTATTTTGATAGCAAAAATATATACATGCAAATCAAAAATCTCTCCAAAATAGCCAACAATGTCGTGATAAAGCAGTTTGCTCATATTGTTGCTTTTTACAACTTTCGGAGAGACGTTCTATGTGAACTTGGTTCTCAAGAAAAGAACTTCATGCTACTCACCGTTGATCAAGTCGCAACCAAGCGTCATATTGAAAATTTGGGTATAACTCTATCAAGTCAAATACATCACATGGATGCCCGATTTGATCATATCCAAACCACCATTGACAGTCAATTGCAAGAAATTCTTGATCTTATGCAACTTGATGATGCCAAAAAGGGGTAAGTAGTGGATTTCAAGAAGCTTGAAGAGCAAAAACGGTGAGCCGAAAGAGCTAAATTTGAATAATTTAAGCGTAATTATGAAAGAAGAAAACTGGAACAAGAAAAGGGAAGAAGAGCTGGTGGAAGCAGTGGTTCAAGTCATAGAAGATTAAAAAAAAATTGTGTAGGTGTAATAGGAAATGTTTTTGATTTTATGCACCTATAAAATGATATTTCATTTCTTTAATGAAATTCTTCTTGCTCAAATCCTCGTAAATTTTGCTCTATGTAACTTCTTATATAGACTTGCAGCTAGGTTTTGTATCACCAAAAAGGAAGAGATTTTTAGAATATTCAAGTACCTTTAAGTTTTGGTGATTGACAGATAACAATATCAGCATTTCGAGGCCAGCTGCTTTTAAATGTATTTCGGATTTCGGACAGTTGAACCATATCAAGCCGTTCAGGCAGTACTTAAGAAGATCAAGTCATTCTGGCTAAGATGTCATGAAACAGAAGTATCTGAACTTAAACTGCAAAATTATCATCTGTCAAAACTGACCGACATTACATAATGTTCAAACCTATGAAAATAAAGTCGCGCTGCTACAAGTAAAAAAAGAGTTAAATCTAAAAGGATACTAAAGTCAAGTTGTTCAATAAGTTGTCTCATTTGGAAAGAATACACGGCATGATGTGTCATCTTCATGAAAATCAAAGAACTTGAAGTAACAAAAGCACAAGGAGCATTAATGAGCATTTAATGATATGAAAGTGACACGTCCATTCTATTAGGGAACTTTACAGATGATCGTTGAAAAGAAAATCCGAACGTTGGAGTTTTTCAATTATAAATATATAGATTTCAAACATGAAGAACTCCCTAGACCAACCACAACTATTCTTAAGCCTGCAATTTCAAAGATCTCAAGTACACTTAATCTTTTGATTTCTAGCTGTTCATTCCAGCTCATGCTTATCAGAATCATATCAGATCATCAAGTATCAATATGTGTTACACCAACAACTCAAGACGGCAAGTCTGACCACTGGGTTTTGTGTTTGATGTTTAGTGAACCAAGGGTTCTTAAATATCCAAAATTGTAAAGTAAACAATAAAAGTTACAGTTAGGCAATGTTAAGTCTTAACTGAAGTGAGTTGTAAGAAAACGTAAAACTAAAGTATTTTAGTGAAAACTTTCCTAAATGAAATAAGGGGTGACGTAGGAGTTTTATCTCCGACCATCCATAAAAATATTTGTGTCATTACATTTTATATTTACATTCTTGCAAAGTCCATTTCAAACCATTTATCGTTAAACTGTCAAGTATAATTTTTCACTAGTCAAGTTATACCGTTTTCGCACTCACATTTTTTATTGGTCCAACAAGTCTAGCCGTTTAAAAATACTTCTTGACAGTCTGAAAATTGTTAAGAACGATTTGAAATCAAGAAAATTTTAAAAGATTTTATTCACCCCTTTCAAATCTAACCCGATCCCAACAGGTACGATATCCAATAAATTTAAAAAACATATTAAAAAGTAGATATAGACACATGTTTGCAGTAGGATAGTTGTTGTAATATGGTGTAAGTAAATCTTTAAAACATAACAAAATACTAAGCAAGTGATACAAATAATTTCATCAAGTTTCAACAAGAAGAGAAAATTTATTATATCTAACTTTGTTAGCAATGACTAGTTTTTTTCAATCACAATCATATCTTCTTTCACGTAATAATTTCTCGCATGCTTTTTTCTATCATAATATTAATGTGTTCATCAAAAAAATATTTAACACATAAGTTGATAATATGACATGTATATCTAACATGAAGAATATTACCTTCTAAAATTTATCTTAATAAATATTTAATGTATTTATCACAACATTATTGACACTCGTATTATCTAATGTAATTAACATTATTTTTCTTTGTATGTCATAAATTTTAACAGCATTTAAAATATATCTAGCTATAATATTTCTGGTGTGTGACGATTATAGTTTATCTAAAGATAAAGTATTTTTTGTATAGTTCAGGTTTATCAATACAATGACATGTAACAAACAAATAAGATTCCAAATTTATATTAGTCCAAAGATCAATTATCAAACTAACTCCACAAGTAATAGTCAAAAGATGTGAAATTAATGACTCTTTGTATCATTTCTTAAGTGTGTACTTAGAAATATTGTGAAAATCAGGTTGAATAATACTAGTAAATTTTTTTAAAAAAAAATCATCTTGTTCAGCTATTAAAAAGGGTTTGAAACATTTACGTAACAAATTTAACAAAGACTTTTCAAGAAATTTCTTTAGTGATTGTAAAACTTTTAATAGTTAAAGAATTAATTTGTTGTTGGATGGTTATCTTTCGAGTGACTGTAAGATATCACGTCAAGTTTGTGTACCATGGCCAAATGATTTTTCAAAGTTCTGGCACCACCAGCACCACCATACGTTTTGTAAGAATATTGATGCGATCCGGGTGAAATGGACGAGCCGGGTCTGGTGCTCCGCCGGATCTGCTATCAAGATAATGAAGGAAATAAGAGCAAGAGAGAGTGTATCTGTGATGAAGATATATATCTGTAATATGGCTCCAACTGTAACCTGCACACAAGGTAAGAAACTCGTGAATGGGCGCCGGAGGGGTGTCCGGCGTGGCCACTCCGATGCTTAAGTCAGTGAATGAATCAACAAAAGACCAATGTAACCAAGTGATGGTTGTGATATTGGTGTAAGAGTGTAGGCAATAAAAATGAATTAATTTCCAATGCAAAGATATAACATGGTATTTATAGTAGGGGATGCATTGATGACCTCGGTCTGCGTGCTACCTACTAATTATAGTAGGGCGGCTACATTCTGACATGTCAAATCATACACTAGTCACATCCTGTCTGTCTGACTTTGTCAACCACTTGGATCGGTGTCAGAGATGGGACGGTCGCCCACATCCACTTCTGCTAGTGTACTCGAGTGCGGTGCTCATATCGAGGTGACCCGGTTAGAATGCCTACAGGGGGCTTATATAAGAGCCCGGGCGTCTGGTTGCCCGAGGAGTAGAGCTCGGGCTTGCACCTGCCCGACTTCAGAAGAATCCATCCTACAGATTGACCATGATTTGGGAATCCATCTGATATCCCGGGTATTCGTGACCCGGGCTCTTACGGGGTATCAAATATCAATTTTTGTAAATTCTACACACGACAAAAGAGTCATTCATACTTGATTTTTTTCAATTTCAAAGCGATCTCAAACTTTGCTTCGCTTTGCGCTGCCCTTCATCGTGCTTGTCGGCGTGTTGCTTGCTCTGACGGATGACGATGTCAAAAAATTCCCACCACCTTCATTGGGGAGTTCCATAGCCTTTTCCTCATGGTCGGGCTGGGTTCGACGTCGTCAAAGTCGGGAATGTAGCCAAAATCTTCATCAAATTCCAATGGAGGCACAACTTGCCGTGCACTTCCATCATCACCACTAGCATTACGATTTGAAAACGACGTCATTGAAATTAAATTTTGTGAATGTATAGTAAATATTAACAAATAGCAAATATGTTGAAAAATAATATCAAATAGGATATTCTATGCATAGTTTTAATTTCTCTTTTAGTCTCTCAATTTTATTTTTATTTTTTAAATTTTAGATTCTAAGTTTAAATGGTGTTTGGTTAATTAGTTTGTCCAAATTGATGCGATTGGTCTTTCAGAAAAATAAAATAAAAATAAATATTTGATGCGATTGGTAATGTCTAAATAATGTTCATGATCTTCTTGTCTGAAAATTTCAAGAATCTACACTTGCAATAACGAAAATACCTCTCTACAGCCACATATGACATGCAAAAGCGACAAGATTTCCGTTACATAAATCACAAAGAATTACAGTTGCAGACTTTACTCTCTACTAATCACTGGTACAAGAAGACTAATTTCTGGCAAAATTTTCTTTTAAAAAGAAAAAAGAACACTATGAAAGTGATTTAAATGATTATGAACAAAATGTAAGAGAAAAAACTCTAAATTTTAAGCCCAAAGAAGACCATCAAAACCAAAATCCGAATTTGAGACGGGAATGTCACCATACTCATTATGATCGATTATAGCATCGATTTTTTGTTCAATGGAGTCCAAATATGGTTCTGACAGATCTTCCGATCTTTCGGATGGAATTCCATACCCTTTGAGAATGCTGGCTGATGAACCTAAAGCTTGCTCCCTCTCCAAAACAACCAAAAAGTTGTCTTCAAATTCAAAGATTAAATATTTGTCCTTGCATGCTGATCAACGAACACATACTCGAAAATTTAGTAGACAGTGGTGGCTATCAGTCTAATAGCAGCTCCGGTCCGAGCTGCTATGAGAAAATTAATATATAGTCGATGAAGTATTGAAGTGGCCAGTAGCACTTACAATCAATTAGATGAGCCAAGTGGCGAATGTTTCTGATCCGAGTGCCATTTAACTTCAAAACCTGGCATTGATTCTACTTACTTTTAGTTGAAATCAAGAAATCATGGTAGCACAAGCACACAAGGGTAGACCCCCATATGGAATTTTTAGCTAAACTTTTCGTCATCCATAATCAAAATTCTCGATTCTATTCTTGCCTATAGATGCACTCATATGAATTTAACGTATGGGTATTTTTTGACTCGCCTGCTCGTTGCACATATCTTCATATCCTATGTTTACTTCATTTGCCAATACCTGTACAAAATACAACAAAACGAACCGTGAGCCACAAAATGCTGCACACAAGAATTAGAACCGTAATAAATATTTTTTCTTTGTTGGTAAAAGTTGATGATAATCCTTGATTTTCTTGAAAAACTTTCATTTTGATCCTCGACGGGGTTCAAAGAAGACAAGTGATGGAGGGTTCTAAGTTTGTGTAAACCAATCAAACGGCCGTCCGCACATGTCCAGAAGTGATGTCAAAGGGTTTGAAAATACAAGAACAAAATTCTTCAATGAGGGAAGGCTCATAGCTATGTACATACCTGTGATAAGATTACTATCTGTTCTCCTTCAAATCTTGCCATAGAGTATCGAGCTTTTGTTAACAATTTTAACTGAACATAAGAAGAAGCTAATCAACAGTAAAACTCAAGAATACATGATAATGATGTCTGTGTTGACGGAAGAATAACAAAAGGAAAGAAGAAGATAAAATACCCCAATGCTATCTTCGCATTCTTCTCTGTAAAATACAAACAAATCAACAATATAAGTTTTTCCTATGCTTAAATGAACGAATCTCAGAAATGTACCCGATCAGAGGCTCTGAAAGAGGAGTAAACACCAAGCCAGCAACAATCAAATATGAAGGCTGGCCTCCATCAATGTGGTAAGGAACCTTCAGGTAAAAATAATTGAAAAGAATAAATTAGTATCAGAGATTTAATTAATATGAAAGGTAAACAGTCAACCCAGCCACCACAAAACAAAAAAAAAACAATTACCAAATGAACTCGTGGATTTAAAACTACTTGAACTTTCATTGATTTTCCTCCCCTAATAATGCCAAGCTCTGCAACATCACCCATAAACCTAACAGAGTATGATATTAAACTAGATTCATGTTAATGAAACTAAAATGTATTTGCACAGAATCAATTTAGACTTGAGTTTCAGTCAGGCGTATTTACAGAAAGGTCTAAGTTTAAAGGGAGAATGTTCGTAATAAAATTACAGAGAGGTAACCTTACTTTTGACTAATAAGATAACGAAATGCAATACGCCCTGTTGACCGAAACGGTACTGTCCCTTCGCATCCAACAGAAACATCATCGAAGCTTACAATGACATCCCCCTGGAAGAAAAACAATACCGATAGTAGACAACAAACAAGGTATATAACATGATAACACGACTATCTCTTTCACCTCATTTATCTAATTTTTCCATGGATTTGTTTATGTTAATGAATTTTAAATCCATTAAAAACAATACAATCCTACAAACATTTTCCACTAAACACAGAAAATTTTAATTTATTTTCATTTTTTAATGTAAAACTTGAATTTTCCAGAAATCTGTCAGTACTTATTTAGGAAACTTCCCACAAATCAAGAACGCTAACTTGAACTAGGATACAAATTTAGTCAATTTTGTGGCAATTAAACAATCAACTTTGTCTTGAAGACTGCAGGAGCTCCTTTTGTCAGTATCTTCTCAAGATTTTATTTCCAGGAAAGCAGCAAATGCAGTTGGGGAATTGAAAGACCAAAACTTAAACTGTGTGCTTCAGAATCTAATTGAGAACATCAATAATTGATTTGAAGCACGTAGGAAGACAAGAAAGGCGTCAACATGAAAGATGGAAAAGTTCATCAGTGACACAAAAAATTTTGTATATCGGATGTTGAATAAAAGTGGAGTAAACACGCAAAGCGTGGACAAAAAGATCAAAGTACCAAGGTAAATAATAACTTGACGTAAACTCAACAACAGAGAAAGACAAACAGAAAGCCCAATAAGACTTACGAAGGTAGATATACCTCCTTCAACACATTACTAGCATTGGAGGTTGGCTCAACTTTCCGCACAAGTACACCCTGAAAGACGAACGGTTTGCCGGTAATAAGAGAAACCAGCTTTTCTGTATCAATGTAAATCTTGAAAACAAATTTCTTGAATGGACAGTCAAGGATGATCACTCAAATAACACTACTTGCTGCTCATCTGACAACATAAAGGTGAGCTACCCATCAAATGCTATCAGTATAATTTTGCGTGGCTGGACACACAAATAATATAATCTTAAATGGTTGGACACACAAATCTATGTTTCCTTCTAGTTCATAAGAAAATGGTAGACCTCATTGGAGGGCACATTCAAGCATGCCCTCAAAGCTGGGTTCTCCAATTTCTGCAACAGCACTCCAAGAGAAGGGAAACCTGACATTTATGCAAAGCTATTTGGTAACAATCTATCCACAAGTAACAGAAACTAACATACTTTGTTTTGCCACATGCTTACAAAAGAGAGAGTATCCAACAAATGACGAAACTGAATATATGTATATTTGTAAAATAAATATATGTAAAATGAGATAAATTGCCTTGATGTTTTCTCAGTGCCATATTTTTTAGGCATAACTCTAGAAGGACATAACTTTGTGGAGAGAAAATTAACTCAATCAACTCCGCAAGCCTAATACCCATCCAACAACTCAAATTTCTAAAGAATGGCCCCATGTGATGAAGTATGAAACAAGGCTGGGTTCACCCCTAACCAATGTGCATGTACATAACTCAAATGGTTGTGAATTTCTCCTCTACTTAAACTACATGGAGAAAGGAGATAAATTTTTGTTTCATGCCTTTATCTTATTGTTATTAATTTCTTTCATAAAAAAATTCAAAATGTTTTCTGGGAAGTCGTGATGTCCATCAATCAGGATTGAGATCTTGACAATTGTGTTTTTGCAAATAGGAGGTAACAGGCTCACCTTAATGATTAAAAGCACATATATCTAGCAGAAATATGTACAAAATAAGCTGTTTTGGGGATGAATAATGATGGTTTCCTCTCATAGAGATGTCTAGCAAAATTGTTCATTTGTAAAAATATCCTGGAATGTACCTCAGACATTTAATAGAGTTCCACAATGATATTCTCAGTTTTTCTTATCTGCTTTTTAGTTTAAGCTTTTATGTTAATAAAACCCAATCAAAACTGAAATGTCGTAGCAGGTAGCTCGATGGCTTGAATAACTCTTTCTCACGAGCATCATAGTTTGAGACATTTAAACTTGTTATAAAAGCCTAGACACATCAAATAACACCAAAGATGATTCATTAACATGAAAAGGTTATTTCACCACGATGAAGGCTCACCAGTGTATTTCCCATTCCTTTCATAGTCTTCAAGAAAATGAGATACAACAGTACTAGGAATAACGTAGCCAATATTCTCAGCCTCGTCGGATCTGTATACCTAAAGGTAAGGTCCTCTGAGGATATGATGTTATAAGCAAACAACTGATACAAAACTATGACCATGGGGCACTTTAAAGTCATGGCATAAGTCTAAACATCATAACTTAGAAAAAGTATCGCATGAAAAGAATAATTCCCACGGCAAAGCTGATAATAAAGAGAGCTAACATCCAACTCTAAAGTCCATAGATTTTCACAGTCAAATCTAATTAAACCTGAAATGCCACTCCAATGCACTCCCCTTGGTCATTGAATGCGGGGCCGCCGCTATTACCTAAATAAGGAATTAATGATTAGTAAAAGCAATGACAGAGCACAGCGCTGGGGTAAGATAAAAATAAGAGAAAATATATTCATATTATTAGCTATAATAAACCAAAGAAATATAAAGCCATAATCAAAGAAATAAGAACTCAAAACTAGAGTTGTGTTTATAAAAGGGAACTGGAAAATATGGCACATCTGACCAACAACAAATTTGTCCCCCTTGGAAAAGAAAATTTTATAGTTTTAAAAATATACACTTACCAGGATTTATGGCAGCATCAATTTGAATGCCAAGTAGCTCAGAAGATCCATGAGCATACGATGTAACCTGAAGACGTGTGATAAGTATAAACAAAAATAGCAAGCCCTAAATATAAGTACAAGACCCAAGACAGTTAACATTATTACTATTGTTCCATTTTTCTTATCGAAACAGAAAATATGACATGCAAATATGTAAACTGATAGAATATAAATAGTAAATAAGCCAGTGATTTGGTCAATAGTGGAGAAAGTTGTTACAGTTAAAACCGAGGTACATGTTTGCCAAAGATTGAAGCTTGAATAACGAACAATTATGTCCCAGTCAAAATTTATTACAAAATCCTCTGGTGGAATCTCACAAGTTATGGAACGGTGCAAGAATTATTTTGTCATTGGTCCTGCAAGAGAGAGAGACACTTTCCACCAAGTTTCCAACATCAAGAGACACTTTTGCTTTTTGCATCATATTGCCGGTAAAAAAGACTCTTGACATTTAATTTTTTTGTCTATCAAATAAGCGAAATGAAATTTTTGTATCAACTTCATAATAATATTTCATCATTGTGAAAAGAAAAAGGTCAAGCAATTGCACTTTCTAAATAAACTAAAGTTACATTTTGAATTAGGCCAAGGAATAAAATCCTGAAATAATGAAATGCAAATTTCTGGTAGAAGTCTGAGATGTTAATAGAGTGAACAGACCTCAATTCTTGATACTACACCCTTAGACACTGATATAGTTTCTCCTCCAAGTGGATATCCTACAACAGTCACTGAATCCTGCAAATTTGAAAGGGAAAGTAACGAAGCTGTGAAAGGACAGGTACTGAAGTTATCTTTTATGGTCACGTCAAAACAGACGGATGTAATTCCATATGTACTTGGAAGTTCATCAACATGCAATATACTGCAAAGTGTAACATATGACATATCAATTTCATTCCTTTTGGTTTCTCAACTTAACGAGTCCCACAAAGGTTAGGAACAAACATTGATTCTCAATTCAACACTTCACAGAAAAGACAAATGCATTGGTTATGAAGGGATGGCATACATCCAACCCAAGGAATATATTATCATTCAAATGCCAACTTTGAAGTTCTTGTTCATGTATATATGAAGTTCATTCACAAAAATATGATCAACAGAATATTCAATACAGGTAACATGAAATGAAATTACTTCAAAATCACACTTTATAGAAGTAACCCTGCTGAGCTTGATGCAGACAGCGTCAAAAATGAAAAATCTTCAAATCCTAGAGTTGAAGTTGACGAAAACTTGAAATCCTTGTTTCTATGTCAAAAAGAAGGCGGAAAAACAAGGAATAATAGTCCTGGATAGAGAAATATG
Organism: Primulina huaijiensis; assembly: GCF_012295235.1. Lineage (NCBI taxonomy): Eukaryota > Viridiplantae > Streptophyta > Magnoliopsida > Lamiales > Gesneriaceae > Primulina > Primulina huaijiensis. Next base: position 17,217,690 of record NC_133319.1, read on the forward strand.
ATCAAGTGGACCTGCAAATTAGGCAAGCGCCCAAAGCGAAGGGGCTCAGATCCTTCCCAAAATTCCTCACTCTCAACTGAAAGCAGAGCAATGTCACATTCTAAACCCCTTGCCAGAATCTACAATAATACCATTTGAGCAGAGAGCGAGTGGCATAATCAGATCGAATTATAGGCTAGTATACATATAGTTTGTATTAGGGATCATACTTTTTAATTACTTTATCAGTTGAAGCATTAAAATAAGGTTCATAACAGCTGTGAATAACTGAATTCTAAAGAAGCTACCTTGGCAGCATATTTCGTATCATCCCCCCTTCTCTTTACTTTGACCTGCAATCATATCAAAAGTACCAATCAAATAACTATAACACACCTTTGGTGCAGCTGAGGACATGAAACAAATGATGTACAGAATAAAATCCCCAGCATCCAAATGTCTGCCAGAAAGTATCAACACAAGATGACTCACATACTTGAAATACAATCACAGCAAAAGACCTTCAAGACCAAGTTCTTGAAATACAATCACAGCAAAAGACCTTCAAGACCAAGTTTAGAAGGTCAAGTATATAACGAATGCTAGAGGGAACGAGCAAACCATCAAATAACATAAATTGTTTTGAAACAAAATTTGCTTTAAATTTGACGGATTTGGGATGTTTGAACGTCGAATTTATTGTTAGGTATCTTGTGCATGTGCTGATCATTTCACTTCACTTATTGCATCAAACCAATACGTATTGTGAAATTTCGCTTAACGAAAGAAGCGTTAGGGCGGAGAAGCTTCAAATATTACCTGTGTATCATGTTCAACACAGTGTGCATTTGTCAAAAGCATTCCATGCCCAATCATGAAGGCACTGCGTAATAGAATAAAAAAATTATCATTTTGAATTTAAAAATAAAATAAAATAATAATTATACTCTTCAGAATGATTTTTAATTAGTTCCAAGAAAAGCGAGCACCAAACCAGTTAGACACAAAAAGGTGCTAGTGGGAATGAAGGAGATGCAAAAGTCGCATTTTCTGGAGAAAAAGAAACATGAGAAAATGTTACTCAGACATGCCTTCCGGTACTTGTATACTGTCTTTGTTTCTGCCATGGAAGGGAATAGTCTGGTGCAGTGTGAGTACAATATACCTACACAGAGGGAAAGAAGAATAAAAAATACATGTCAAAGGAATGATCTTCCAAATCACGACACAATTTAGAATATTGATAAATTTATTATTTGCAGGGACACTAACAATTAAATACTGAAAAAGGAAATTAATTTTTGAGTATGGTCATTAGAATAGATATTGAGTTGTACAACTGTATATTTTCTGACAACATTGACAAGTTATTAACCCTATTAAGCAATGGTAAAAAAAATTAATAACATAAATCAAGCTTCTTGAAACAAAGAACATCTTTTTAGCACAAAAGAAAGAAAAAGTATTATGCATGTCACTACAATTCATCCTGAAATCAATTGTTGGTAAGAGACATCACTTAATCATGTTATCAAGGAACATATATAAAGTACTTGGGATAGAGCATTTATTTGAATGATTCAGCTATCAACAAGGTGAAATGAGATCGTTGAGAAGAGCATCTTGTAGGGAAGATAGATGCTGCAGTATATCACAAACATAGGTCAGGTCCTAACAAGCTGCTAAAATTAGAGATAAATGATAAAATATTTCAGGCAGAAAAGTTAAACAAATTTAGTCTTTTATCTAAAGCATCACAGAGAAATCAGTTAAACTAATCACAATGCAGAGTAACGCTAGAAAGGTAGATTGTTAGTTGTGACAAGTAAATTGTAAGAATGTTTCGATCAAGGATTAGATCATAGGCTCTATATGGCTTATCTATAAAGATTAAACCTGCAAGAACAAAGTGGAATGAATTAAGAAAAAGTTTGTCCCTCTTACGAAAAACAATAAGACAAAAACCAAACAGCAACTCCGTGAAAAACGAATAGCGAACCGGAGTCAAAAGTTGTATTCAAAATGTTTAAATAGATGATGTACTTACCTTCACAACAGCATTAAGGAAAGCAGCGTCTTGAAGATTGTCGGCCTCTACCTAAAAATTATAACCGATCAATTTGAAGGAACTTAACTATCATCTTAGCCAATAATGCTTCAAATAATGATAACATAGATTTTGGCAGACCCCAAAATGCAAATAATCACTTCCACCAGGTTTCAAATACTGTCACTATGTTACATTTGCATGCAAATTACTGAACAGCTTTGACAAATCCTACATTTCGCTATTCCTTTTGACAACGAACTTGTGATTTTCAGGTTCCATGCATTGCCTCATATTTCTCTCAATGAAAAAACAATGAATTAGTTAAGACAATACAGGAATTAAATGCCATATAAGTGAGTTGTACCATAATTGAGATTTGAAAAGGAATGAGGAATTGGGTATCGGGTATACGTACCTGCTGTTCCTTCGAGTCAACCAGAATTCCCTTGTTCCCTTTCTTCTGTACACCAATTGATTTAAATGCTGACAGTCCAGTTTTATTCCGACTACCTCTACCGTCTGACTTCCAAAATGTATTTTCTTCAGTTGATCTCTGTTAAAACTTTTGCGTAATATCATAACTTAAAATCATGAACTAGTAATTATAGTGCTTCATAAGCTTGGTGGTCATTTCGCTTTAGGTGCCTACACTGAATTCAATAAGTACTCTCTAGCCAGAAAGTTCCAATTTTATGAACTTTATTTATAATTTTTTAAATTCCACGAGACAAATATTCCAATATTACTAGTGTATTCTTAATTTTTTGGCTTATAAGTTGAGGTAGAGAAAAGGGTCGGCATTTAGTTTCATTCGTCTAATCCGTTGAAAGAAGATGAACATAAATCAATAACATTATGACATAATTAAAGGGTATGTCAGCCACTCAATCACAAGGAAATGAAGGGTGGAAACAAACTATACAATTAATATATTAACGTTTGTGTATTTCTTGCATTGAAGCCTTTTTAAATTTTAAGAACAGGATACCAAAAAATTCTTAACAGGCTAGTGCTGTTTGTTTTCTCTATGAAGCATTATTTCGAAAATCTAGCGCAAGAAGCCATATTTTTCAAAGAACGTAAATATGTATCAACTACTCCCTGCTACAGTGCTACTCTCTCTTTATTAAATAAATTTAAGAAATCAACACCTTTCATTCAATTAACGAGGATTGCTAAAACAAAAGAAACAATAAACCAAACTACATAGAAATAATTATAGTACCTCATTGACGAATCTCCTCTTGTATTTCTTCGATGCTCCTTCGACCGGAGCTTCAGAAGACTCGGAAACGCAATAAAGATAAGGTCTGCGAGAAGTGCACAAGAGTTGACTGGAGGATAAAGAGAGACGGGAGTCGGCGCAAGCAATGGAAGCGGAGAACCACCAGGTTCCGGCTGCGATTCCCATGTAAAAAAAAAACAGCAATGCAGCTGAGTTCTGTGTAATGGAAGTTCAAAATAAAATAAAAAAAAGGTGGAGAGGAGAGTTTATCGTATATTATCTTATCCTCTGCACTATTATATTTTATATTATACAAAATATGTCTGAAATAAATTAGTAAATGGTATGAAAACAACAAAAGGAAATAGAGTTCTATATATTAATAGATAGCTTTTGGAATTTAATAGGGTTTTCATCGGTCGGTTCCGTTCGATTTTCGGTTTTACAAATATATAATCCGATATCCGAATCATTTTTCTTCGGTTCTACCGAAATGGTTCGGTTATTTCGGTCGGTTATTTCGATTTTGATACGATTATTTAAATTAATAAGATAAATATATTGTAAAATAGAATAGTTAACTTTTTACATGATTTCTTAGTAAAACATTTAAATATAAAATCTAAATGAATTACATAAACAACAATCAACTAAATATTATTCAAAATAATTCATCGTTCACTAAAATCATCTCAAAAAATTTATAATAAAAATAAAATTATTAATTTAATGAAATTTCGATTTTTTCGGTCGGTATTGTTTTGACATATATAATCCGAAACCGAATCAAATAAATTTCGATTTTAATATTTATATCTAAATTATAAAATTCGATTTTCGGTTCGATTCAGTGTTCAGTTTTTTCGGTTTGGATTTTCGATTTTTTCGGTTATATCCGAAGTTTGAACACCCTTATAATTTAGTATAAAATTATAAATTGTATATCTAGAATAAAATTATAAATTGAATATTTAGGTTTTACGAAAGTTATATAATTAAAAAGATTTCAGGATCCAAGTTAAGAAGTGATTCTCCACTACATGCTAACGATTGTCTTTTGCATAAACGAGACTTCACAATTTTCACAGTAAAAATGGGACAGAAAATAGGATTTTCAATTGTCTTTCGAAAAGTGATACGACATTCATCTCAATCACAAACATTTCTGGATATGATTAGTGATTAACCCGATATTGTAATCTTCATATACAGCCAACCAACGGGAAAATAAAAGTTTAAACACGTTTTTATTTTATTTTTATATATATTTTTTTTGAAAAAAAGGCTTTAAATAACCTGAGCACTTGGTCGGTTGGCGAGCTCGATTCTCGGAATGCCTCAAATTGTTGAAGTATCGTTGCTCGCATTCAAGGCGTAAATTTTAGTTTTGACATTCAAAATGTTTATTGAGCATCGTATGACTAAAACATTCATAGGGTGTTTAGAATTGTTTATTTTTTCGTATTTAATGTTGGACACCAAAATCAGTTCGAGATTAGTGGAGTTGGTCTTTCTTGTAAATCCATACGAACGAATATTCCTACTTTTGATCGCGTAATCAAGACCACGATCGGAGACTGGATTTCTTCTTTAAATCGCACTAGAGATATTAAACAATCTTACGTCGAGACAAGATAGCTGGAATTTAAGATATCCCGTGGCTATGTGGTCGTTAAATTCTTCTAGTGAAAATTCAAGATGACCGAAATTTTGAGTGGAGGAGAGGGAAGAAAAATATTTTTGGACAAAAGTTTGTGTGCAAAAAATGTATCTTTTCATATAACCCTTAATAAAATATTTATAGACTTTGATTCCTAATCAAGAGTCATTTTCTTATTATGATTAATAATCCTAACTCTATTAGGATTCATGTTTTCATTAATTAATTAAAATTCTCATGTTGTATGTATCATGTAGAGTCAATTTTTGATAACACATGATATATATATATATATATGTATATATATATATGTATATANATAACACATGATATATATATATATATGTATATATATATATGTATATATATATATATGTATATGTTAGAGCATTTCATGTTCGCAATCTTGATTTTAATGTTAACAAAACTTGTTATTATATTTCTAACATATTTACTCACGTGTGAAGTTGCAAACACGAGAAAAAAACTGAAACTAAATTTAGTCAAACTGAATTTCTGACGAGCTTCAGTGTTTTGATTATATCTCTTAGCTGGATGATTCAAATGACAATCCGCTAACTTTACATATCAGAAACTCAATTTGAAACAAGTCGTATTTCACGTTAGTTGGGCAATATCGGATGTTATCTAGGTCTAACTGATCGCTGAATTACCAAACTAATTGCACGAAAACAGCAATCAGTTGGGTATGAGCAGTTGCGGTATTTTAGCCATAGCTCTCAGCGCGTTTATTTGAATGAATAGATTCAGTATACGTTGGAAAGATAATACGATGATTTACAAATTATCTTCAGAAGTTAAAGTCTGAATCGAAGCTTAAACTTCTGATAAATGACGATAAAGTTAATGGTTTTGCAAAAACTGAAATAAGCAACACTGATTTTAACACACCAGCTGAAACTGAACCATTGAACAGCACAACATCTGAAACTGAACAAGTTGAGTAGCACACCAGGTGAAACTGAACTGTTGAAGCAGCTGACCAGCTGAGCAGTTGATTAGTTGAACTGAACCAGCTGACTAGCTGACCAGTTTAGGCTCGGGAAAATGTCCAGCAATGAGAATTTGACCGTTGCAATTTCCGAAATAGTACAGAAACTTTCCAAACGCTCATATTCTTGTATCTAATGTATATATCATTATTGGGACATATAAATACAACATCTTGAAGATCAAACAAGAGCTTTTGAAGGGAATTCAAAGCATGGACAGTTAACATGAAGAAATTAGCTAGTTGATAGCACAAACCTTTGTGTGATGATACATTTGAGATGTACACTGTAAAGGATAAATTCCTCACATACAACCACTCACACATATACATGAGAGTCGAATTTCAAAGATTAGTTGAGTGAGACTTTTACACAAAGACATTAAACTTGTGTTTGTAGTCTTTGCACAAAGACGTTATACAAGTGCTGGATGAGAGGTGCTGCCTTCAGTCTAGTTGAGTGTTAGGAGTTCAGTTAAACAGTAGTGTAAGTCCTAAACTGAGTGAGTTTTTACAAAATATTGTATAAATCAAAGTCTTCTAGTGAATCCTTCTCAAAGGGCAGAAGGAGTGACGTAGGAGCATTTGAAGTCTCCTTACATCCATAAAAAAATTCGTGTTTATTTGTTATGTTATTCAAATATCAAAATATTGCATACCAAGTGTTTGATAAAATATTTCAACCAAAATATTTTTACTCATTCAATTTGCATTTATTTTAAATGCTTTACAAAAAGTTTAATCGGTTTCTACGAATGATTATTTCGAGTGTCTTCTGCTTGGTTTGAAAACCAAACTCGATTTAATTCATCGGTGTTTAATATTTCAAGAACCGAGCTATTGTGGACACCATTAGTCCTTTGACCCGGGACAATGTAGGAGCTATACGTACTAGCATGCACTTTGATCCGTTTACTGACTCCATTGAGGGTCATCAGGTGGCGAGGTTGGGTGTAGTTTCAAAATACGTAGGAGCAAATGCATTGTAGTCAGGGATTCAATATTTCCATACGGGATAAAGATATCATATGTGGTCTAATGAGTTAATAGTGCAATGAATCTTTGGCTGAAATAAGACATGTGAAGTTTAAAAAATTGTTTACTCAGTTGCGCATATCATGACACTATTACTTAATGATAAATCACATCGTTATCGAAGTCATGAGAAGTTTGACACATTTTGAGCAAGATTTATGTTTATAATAGGGTTATATACTATTAGGATACATATAAAAAATGTGTAGTACCTTATGTTTTTTGGTACTATTTCCATCCCAAGTAGCAACATTGTTTGAATTTTAGTGGAAAAATTGCCGATCCTTTTTCGACACGGAGCCAAAAATATGGCTCTGTCCGGGTTAGAATTTTAAACTATAAAATCTTTTAATATTTTAAATTGATCTATCCGGACTAATATCATATTATTTCAAAATTATACAAAATTTACATATAATTTTTTTAAAAAAAATTGGGTCACCCGGACACCTCTGTAGCTCCGCCCCTGACCACCTGCATGGCCTCATTTCTAGACGATTATAGGATATTTAAGATTTTTTGGGATTTTTTTTTCATGTTTTCAGGATATAAGCAAGAATTTACCCTCATTTAACACACTTAAACACCATTACCTCAAAATTTTTCTTCCCTGTTCTAGCTCAACCTCTCTACTACGAAATTTTGAAATAATAACTTATGAAAATCATCTAGTGAAAAGTTTCTCCAGTAGGCAAAAATCAAGCTTTTCCTCCCAACTATGAATGACACCTTCCGATCGGTTATCGCTAAGAAAACTCATGATGATGATGGTAAGGATAATGATGCATTTTCCTCCCAACTATGAATGACACCTTCCGATCGGTTATCGCTAAGAAAACTAATAACGATCTCATGGGTCGTATTTTATGAGACAGATCTTTTATTTGGGTCATCCATGAAAAAATATTACATTTTATGCTAAGAGTAATACTTTTTATTGTGAATATCGGTTGGATTGACCCGTCTCACAGATAAAGATTCGTGAGACCATTTCACAAGAGACTTACTCATATAAATAATATTAAAACATATAATATGCACCTTTATTTACTCACAGGGCATTCCAAAATGTTAAAAAGGCTTTACAGAATGTTAAAATTATTAAATTAATTTACAAACATACAATTGTACGTGCAGCCATGCATTTAAATATTTTCTTCGAATTACATTTTCTTGTAATAATTTTCTCATCCAATTTTTTTAAAAAAATTTCACAAATAAACTTAAACAATATTTTCATATAATATTAAAGTTTTGTATAGCAAGCCCATCGGATACGTGAAACTCATAATCTAGGGTTTTAAGGGCCATTAAAGTTTTGTATCGCAAAGCCCATTAAAGTTTTGTATCGTAAAGCCCAATTAACAATTATAGAAGGCCCATTAAAGTTTTGTATCACAAGCCCATCGGATACGTGAAACTCATAATCTAGGGTTTTAAGGGCCGCTGCTGCGGGCTGCGGCTTTCTTCCCATATCCTCTGCTGTCTTTTGCGGTATCGTTCTGGTTTACTTGCTTTTCTATCTATTTCGATTCCGATTCAGATTCATTATATGTTGTGGATATGTATTTTTATGGAAGGTGGATTTTAGATTCGTGTACTGTAGCTTTGCATCGTATTCGATTGACGTTGTTATGTTGCCTTTTGATTTTTCCCCCCGTAGATGTAACTATCGGTGATGTTTATCTTCGTTTTTGGGTGCGTGAGATAGGGAATGATGTTTCTAGGAACTGGCAGGATTATTTGTGATCAAAACCCAACTTCACATTTTTTTCTTTGAATGACGTTCTTCGCTCGAAATTGGATTTTTCTTGTTCTTAGTAATGTTTTGCGAAATGATAATTAGTCTGTTTTGCTGAAATATATAACGTTATTGGAAACTATATGTTATAGCATTAATTGAGAGTTCTTATTGTGTTGTACAAATGCAGGTGCTTTGAGCTGTGTGAGTTATTTGTGCATTAGAAAGTCCAGCCAAGATGCAGAACGAAGAGGGACAAAACATGGATCTGTACATTCCCAGAAAGTGGTATGTGTTTTCTGATGTTTACTTATATTTATATTCACACAATGAACTGTGAATTGGTTTCAAAGTTTGGTCACATGTTGCAGTTGTTTTGATATAATTGTTCTTTGGTTGATTCAGCTCTGCTACGAATAGGCTCATCACCTCTAAGGATCATGCATCGGTCCAGATCAATCTGGGGCATTTGGATGAGAATGGTCGATACACTGGCCAATTTTCCACCTTTGCACTGTGTGGATTTGTCCGGGCTCAGGTAAGGCTTTGTGAGGTTCTCTTACCATTGTTTTAATTTGAAAATACTGTCTTGCACTCGCTCGCGATAAATGAGGACATTATACCTTTTTTAACTAGATTTTTTTGTTTCCTTCCGTTGGTGTTGCATATGGCTTTCACATTCTAGGAATACTCAAGTATGGCACTAATTTTTTGGCTTTCACATGCTAGGATACTCAAGTATGCACTAATTTTTTTACACTAGAGAATTGGAGCATTCGGAGGATGTGTCGACACTCGATACATCAGTTATATTATACATGTCCAACAAATGACTAGATTTAAGTGTTCATGCTGCAAGATTTTGGAAATTCTGTTTCATTCTATTCTAGTGTGAACTGGAGTTGGAAATTCTGTTGTAGGGTGATGCTGACAGTGCTCTTGATAGGCTCTGGCAGAAAAAGAAAGCTGAAGTCCGGCAACAGTGATCCATTCTAGTTTGGGTGGTGTCAAGCGCTTTAATTAATTTTACTACTATTAGAAGGTGTCTTGTTTTGACCAACTTAATTAAGGCGTTTTTTTTTTTTTTATCTTTTATGTTGGATTCAAATTCTATAATGTGCTATTACTTTTTTAGACACTTGTTTTTTGTTTAAACCTATTGATGAATTCCACTAGAAGACTGTTTCCTCCCGCCCGATATTAAAAAGTTGTCACCAAGTCAAATATGGTTGTTTCAATGAAACAATACATGACTTTTCCAAATAGTGATATTTTTGTATATGACGTCTATATCATTGTTGGAGATCATAAATATAACACTTTGAATATCAAACAACATTTTAATGTTGATTAAAAGTATGTGCAGATTATACAAGAAAAATTAGTCAGAATGAGATTAATCCAAGGAGAGTCTAAATATATATTTGCTTAGTTAGATATTTTCCCTTGCGTATAATGATACGTTTGAGAAGCATATATTGTAATAGAGTAGATTTCTATATACACAATTATTCACATATTTATATATGAGAGTTGACTTTTAAAGAATAGCTGAGTGAAAGTCTTTACACAAAAATATAAAATATTGTGTTTGTAGTATTGACATGTGAGGTTGCGACTTATAATCAGAAGTGTGTTAGGAGTTTCGATTAAGCAATACATAAGTTCTAAGTCGAAATAGATATATACAAGAGTTGTATAAACCAAAATTTTCTGATGATACCTTCCAAGGGGAGGAAAAGATGATGTATGAGTTGTTAATCTTCAAAAATCCATAACAAATTCGTGCATATTTATCTATCGCATTTACTTATTATTGTTATTGTTTTTAGATGCATCGTTGAAGCATTTTATGTGCATACAAAGTGTTTAATTAAATACTTGAACCAAACCGTTTTTATTATTTACCTTGCACATCTCTTGAATATTTTTCAAAATGTTTTATCGGTTATAGAGAGATTATTTTGATTTTTTTTTCATTTGGTTATAAAACAAAAATTTATTTAATTTCTTAATGCTCAGTTCATTTAACATTTCAAGAAGGAGCAACTGTAGCTTAAATTTGAAGAATCTTTTAAAAAGAGTCTATTTATCTCATCTACTCTAATTCGATCCGATCAAAATAGAATTTAGTTGATTGTTCGTTGAGAATACAACAAGACTTATTTGCTTAAAATTTAGAATGTTTGGAGCATAGGCGTTCAAACGCTAAAGGTAATCAATCGATAAACACCATATTGTCGGATTTTGAACCATACGACGGCCAAGTAATTTTTAAATGTCGGAAATTAAAATTTTTAAAATTTTACTGCATTTTGTATGATTCATTGTGTTTATTGTTTAAATCATATTGAATAAATTATTTTTAACAACATAAGAAAATTTTCCCGAAATATGATAAAAAAGTTTTAAAAAAAAATTTTTTTTTTAAATTTTTACACGCGTTGCTTGAAACAATTTCGGATAACACACGTGGGCAGCAACTGAAAGACAGGCAATAAAGCGCTGCCCATTTCAAATAAAAAAAAATTGGGTGCAGGCAGGGCAACTTGCGGTTTTAAGGCAGCAGCCGACAATCCCCATACAAATTTGAAAGATATATGATTTGATGATAATGTATGATATCATGATTTTTTATAAGATTGCTTATGATATAAGGATGATCGAGAGTCGTGGTAAATGTGTTAGGTGTATGTTGAGATATTTTACCATCATGTTATTTTTTAATAATTATCAAATGAGTCTGTTTGTGGTCCGTTCCCACACCTTAAATTTTTTTTGTTAATGTGCCATGAAAATTTAATGTCAATATTATATTTAATGAAAGATAAAGATTGACTGATGGTGGGATTATATTATCAATAGTTTTGAAAATCGAAGACATGTAAAATAATATAAGCTTTTGTATTGTTGCATTTACATCCTTGTATTTACCTAGATTTTTGGACTTGGAAACTTCTATGGCTCTTATGGATCAAAAAGCTCTTGATTATCAAAAAATATTTATTAATTATGATGTATGTGATATGTTATAAATAATAAGTATATACATTATTATTATTATAATAATAACAAGAACTGCATGAATCTAATAAACTTATACAAACAAATATGACACAATTTTAAATTTAAAAATTGAAGAGAAATTTTTTAAAATAAAAATTCTCATTTTGATTATGATTCCAAATTTATATCAAATCCTTAAAAGGAAAATCATAACGAGTTTAAATTTTTATTGCCTTTCATCAGCGATGATTGAATGATAAACGTTGCTATCCTTCGTCAATGTCTAGCTCATGTTATTGCGGAGGCTTGGATGTCAGAAAGTTGTGACTTCTACTGATATACTTGATGAAACTCACATGACTTCATCTCATATTATTGCGGGATTTCACTGTGACTATCTACTACAATTCAAAATTGATGGGTCGATCTCGACACATGAAGATAAACAGAGTAATATTATGGGGCTCTTATCAAACGTGAGACAAATTACGTTGGGGTTGCATGATTTGCAATTGGATCTACTTTTGAGAATTATGATTGACTTATATTAGTCGAGATCATATTTTGCTGAATGGGCTTCATGTACTTACTAAAGAAATATGATTTACATATTTATCAGAAAGGTTGTGAAAATGTCAAAATAGTGGAAGATAAATTCATAAATTAAAGACCATATTTAATGTCTTATAATTATTTTTAAAATAGTCAGTAATGTTTAATCTGTTACAATATCAATATATTCACGATTTCGTCATGTAATCTGTCATCCACAACACTCGATCAAAACAAAGTTAACTGGAGTTAACTTTCTAGACTGGCTAAGAAAATTAAAAATTGTCCTAAAATTGGAGATACACATTAATGAAGTCTTCTACAAAATATGCGCTTGAAATGTCAGTTCTACTGAACTGATGACGCTTGAGAGATGGTGGGACTATGATCTGCAAGGCACTATGTCAAATGAACTATCGAGGCGGTTTGAAGAATCTGTAAATGCTGCTGACATTTACATGCACATAAAAGAGTTGTATGGTGCTCAAACTCGTACAGTGAGGCACATTACTATCAAGGAGCTCAAGACTATACTTATGCGAGATGAGGCCTCGGTCCATGATCACGGTGTACATATGATTGGACTTGTTGAGAATGTGGTGGGCCTGGAATTGGTGATTCCTAAGGAATTTCATAATGACATCGTGTTTTTGTCACTCCCATTCTCATTTGATGGTTTTGTGGTGAACTTCAATATGAATAGGCAAGAGTCTAGTTTTGAAGAGCTAGTCAACATTCTCACGACTTATGAGACCACCATAAAGAAAGAAAAGCATATGTTTTTCTAGTAGGCTTATCGTCTAGCAAGGAAAAGACACCAAAAAATAAGGAAAAAAATGTTCCGTCCCTTCAAATAAGAACAATCCCAACAAGAAGCGTGCTCCGAATACTAATAAAAGGCCCACAAGAGACGATTATGGTGCAAAAATTAAATGTTATATTTTTATTTTTAGCCATGAATTATTTATTTTAAATGATTTATGAATTTTAGCATTTTAAAGTCAAATTTAAATTATTAGATGAATTAAAATATTTTTAAGCATGATATTCGCAAATTTCCATAAATAGGAGATTTTATTCTTGAGCATGATGTTTAATATTTTATTAAATTATTTTAAGACTTAATAAATTTGTTTAGTTAGTCTTTAATTGATTTGCAAATTTTTTTACAATTTTTTTTAAAAAAATTAAAAATAAAAATAAAAATAAAAATAAAACCCCACACACACAAACACATACTAAAAACACACACACACAAAACATGGAAAAGCTAGGGTTTGGCCTCCAATTAGTCTCCTTCAAAAAAATTGTAAATAAAAATAAAAATAAAACTACACACACAAAAAACATGGAAAAGCTAGGGTTTGGCCTCCAAGTAGTCTCCTTCACTTTTCCACATCTACCTACAATATTTTGGTGAATTTTCACAAGTTTTTTATTTTGCTATAACATTATTCCACCCACGCTTAGATTTTCAAGCCCAATATTGATTCATCCTACAATTTTTTTGATTACCATTCCTTATAACATTATAACTAAGATATTTCAAGGTTCTAAATATCCCTTCAAACCTAACTCATCAAAAATTCTTATCATTAAAACCATTCAATTCTTACTTATTGCTAAACTAGTTCTCATATTTCTTAACCATTGCAAGATTAATTCCTAATTTTCTCGAAAATTATCCAATTGGTCTTTAATTTCGAAAATTATACAATTACCTATAAGTTCTTGGCGTTCCTAATTCCATTTTATAGGTTTCCCGTAACATAAAGTTCAATAATCTTAAGTTTATTAAACCCAAAATCAATTCTCATAACCAATCTTACATTTCCATCAATACCTAAAATCACAAATTATACATTTTTATACTTCTAAATATCGTCGTAGTTTTCAAATCATTATTCTTTAGATGAAATTCTCAAAAATTAATTAAACTAGTAATCACGTATCATCAATATTTTATTAGAAAATATACATTTGCCAAAAACATTCATAATCTTCATGATGAACTTATGAACTAAAAAATAGAACATTAGTACTAAAACCCAAAAATCAATATAGTCAAATCATTTTCAATCCTTTCCAAATGCCCATTAGCCAAATTCTTAATCATGTCCAATTCCACCACAAAGCCAACATGCATGAAAATCATATAATTTCTTATTCCATGTCGTAAAATGCATATAGACAGATAAACATGTATTGTAAAACATATATCATGTAAATATGCATGTGATAGCATTAAAAACATTTAAAATATTTAAACTTACAGACTTGAGGCTTGAAGACTAAGCTGCTGAAGCTGGCGGTGACACAACCTTACACAGGACCCTTGCTCTGATATCAACTGAAACGTCTACTACTTAAAATAAGTGTTTAAATATTTTTTTTAAAAAAAAGCTCTTTCCGGAAATCCTCAAACACGTGCATGAAATAAAAGCAGTCCATCATGCCTTTTAAAAGTCGTCCAACCACTGAATCAAAATAACAACAGTTAATTAAATTTTAAAATCAAATCAAACTCCTAGTCTACTATTTTAAAAGGACTCAACATCTATCAAATTCATCAACGTATAAGGAGATGCAAAAACATTTAAAATATTGTTTACACACATGACTCGTGATCATAATATGCGGAAAAATGCAAGGTCCTTGGGTTAACGTGCCCACACCCAGCTCCACCTACTCAGTCTTCAACGCCTCCAATCTTCACATTATCATGCTCACCTGCATCAATCACACCTAATGAGTCTAAAGACTCAACACACCTGAACCTTGATAGCAAGTACATATACATAACATGCAACGGTGAAAAGTACTGTAATTAAAATACCTTTCATGATCTTAAAAGCATGAACTTAAACATATTGTGTCAAAGCATAAATGTGTCCATAACATATCTCATCAGGTCCACATATGTGTTCATTTTATTTGAATTCAGATCATTAGTTGTGAATTTAATATCAGCTTTAGTCGATGGATCTATCTACGTATAACCGTAGTACTCAGCGACGGACATCAACGACGGTTTTATCCAACCACTGAGCCTTGGCCTTACATGTTCGTGTTTGTTTTCGTGTTCATATTAGTCACAACCAACTCTCATCCTTCAAAACATATAATCATATACATCAATTATAAAAATCATGCATATACGTAAATTTCCTTAAAATCAAGCATGCAATGTATTTTTTATATTTCCATAAAAAATTCATGTTCGTGATAACGTATACATTTAAAACATGCAATTTAGTGATCAGGACACTGCCAGTACTGCTAACTCTACCCAGGGACAAAATGACCATTTTGCCCCTGGAGACCCTAATTGATCATTTTACTCCTGGACCTCAAAATTTCGACCCGAAGCCAACCAAACTTATTAAATCACCTCAAAGAATCTTTATAACCCTTTACTAGACGTAAACTAGAGCCCATGCATGAACTTCTATAATTCAGTTTAAAACTTGAACTGGGGTCTCGGTTTAATCCGAATTAACCCGAAACTCAACCAAATCTTTCCCAACTTAAACCATGAATTGAACCTACATGACAAGGCCTTAAAACACTTATTTCAGACCACCTAAGACCCTCGGAAGTCATCGACCAGCTGCTGGAATTTTCTGCACGTATCGAGATTCAAACCCTAGTGCACCTAACCTTTGACCTTCGACCCTAGACAAGAAACTGACGCTTCCACAACTTGGCGAACCCCTCTAGGACCATGACCAGACCCACATTCACCTGACTGAACCAACCTAACACACGTCTACAGCCTTTGCGATCGGGATTACTCGAACTCGCCCAAAATTCGACCTAACTTGTCACCAAGCTTCGATCCTAGCCTAGACCTCCTACCAGCTGACCATGGACCATTCCCAACCTTGACACAGACCCCACACGGCCTGAAAAAGTGCCTGGAACGGGCCATGCCCGGCTGCCCTCTCCCTCTCACCCGGTCCAAGCATTCGAACCCTAGAACTAAGAGATCACCATCGGCCCTTACTCCTTTCGATCCAGACTTGGTATCACCCTTAAACACCTTTGAAAACTGCTATAAAATTCTCCCTAGACCTAAAGGATTCGGCAGCCCTTCAACCATATCAAGAACGTGAGCAACATGGCATGTAATGTGCATATTTTCGTGTAATAATCATGTAATTCAATGCAAAACAATATAACTATGTACTATAATGCAAAAAACCATTCAAAATACATATCATGATGTGATTGATGAGAAAAAAGAGGTATAGGGTGTGCCTTTGCGTATTTACGCTCGAAACCTTTGAAATAATCGCGTAGAACATGCATCGGAGAGACGGGGAAGAAACACTTTGAAGAA
The DNA here is from genome assembly GCF_012295235.1 of Primulina huaijiensis. NCBI lineage: Eukaryota > Viridiplantae > Streptophyta > Magnoliopsida > Lamiales > Gesneriaceae > Primulina > Primulina huaijiensis. The sequence continues at coordinate 17,234,292 of NC_133319.1, forward strand.
CTTTCAGAAAACCTAAGGAAAATAGCTGATGAAATTTTGAAGAAGGCTGCTGGAAAATGGAGGGGATGGCCACATGAGTGGAGGTAGGTTTAGGGTTTACTAATGAGGTGTTTAAGTAATAATATAAGGTGCTAATGGGCCTTTAATTTAAAATAAAAGGATTAAAAGAATTTTAGGCCCATTAAGAAATAAAATAATCCCATCAAACCCAAAAACACTCCCGAAAAAAATATTTCGTTTAGGTACGTTTTTGAAAATATTGTCCGAGTTCTCAAAAAGTCCCCCGACTCGCTAAATTTTGCATACAGGTTTAAAATACGACTCGTCGAGTAAAAATATCTTAACAAGGCCCATTTTCTAAAATCACCCTTATTAACATCATATATTAAATAATTAAAAATAATTATTTAATAAAAATATTTTTCCTAAATTATCCCCGGTCTCCGTTATTCGTTCGAGCGCGAAAACTACTAAAAGCCCTTACGCATGAAACTTTAATAAAATATGCAATAAAACACATATTCATGTCACAAACATGCATTAAATGCATTAAAAATAATTAAATAAAATACCTAAAATTTTGATAACTTGCATGCATGTTGTTCACGTGGACCTTCAAATTTTTGGGATGTTACAAAACGTCTAGCAATCGTACTCCGTTCGTCTTCTACGTTCCCTCACGTCGGTATTCGTTTATTCGAGCGTTTAAACACAGAGGCATGTTCTAAACCTTTATTTTATGCATCAATCTTGTTATATATTGTTATTTGATGATAAATATGCATGAAAAACGTTTCCCTACATGAAAGATTTGAATCAAAATTGTTTATACACATGCTGAAATTTTCTGCACAAGTTTCTTCAAGTTTCCATGAGTTTTTGATGTGTAAGCTTCGTGTGGATCGTACAGGTTGTTGCCGCTGGGTGTGGGCATGAATTATGATGTGTTTAGATGTTGTTTATCAGTCCTTGTTATGTCGGAAGTGGGCTGGTCGCGCATAGGAAGCAAGGAGCGCAGCTGCTGCTGCAGTGGCGCGAGTGCAGTTGTTTTGGGTTCAGCTGAGTGGTTCTGGAGTAGGGATGGGTGTAGGGCTCTTGGTTAGGTATGGACCATGTCTTAGGGTGTTAAGTAAAGCCTGGTCTTGGTCGGTTATGGTCTGGTTGGGTAGGAAAGTCGCTGGGAGTGCGGAGTGGCAGCTGGCGCGCATGGAACCCGCGATAGGTGTTGTCACGGTTTGCATGATCTACGGCTTTGCGGAATACTTGAGCTGGTAAGGGTTGTATAAATGGCTTGGTTAAGTCTAAGGTGATGGTCTAGGTCTTGGTTAAGGGCTGGTTCGAGCTGTGGTTTGTTTGGAGCCATAAGGCACCCAAACGTGTCAAAATTGGGCCGAATAGATCATATAATGAATCTTGAGTTGCATGGATTGTATGGGATCGTTTGGGCTATTCTAGAGGTGGTCCTAAGGGTCTGGACAGTAGGTTAAGATGTTGCTTAAGGGTGAGTCGAGTCCCGAGTCATTTGGTAAGTCATAAGTAAGATGCAAGTTTATGAGCCGTTTTGAGTTGTTAGTTTTAAGTTGGGTTAGCAATGAGGTCCATGACGTTAGTAAATAAATATAAAGTGCAAAAATATTATTTTTGTGGTATGCAAGTGGTCTTGTAGCCAAATTATGAATGCACCGGTCTAGAAGCCGGAGAACGTATCTGGGGACCTTTTCAACTTATCTTATGATTATCTTATGATTGGTAGCGGATATCCAGTCCAAGGGTTGTGGTGATCCTTACCGGCCAAGCGCTATGGTGTTAGTTTGATCAAACGAATTATGTTATGGTGCCACATTTCAATGAAAAAAACTCAACGCAAAAGGTTTATGTTTATGTTATGTTAAGCGAATCATGTTTTCTGAAAATATTTATGGAGGAAAGTCAAGTCATATTTATTTAAGCCTATGTAATTTACGTATCAAATGTGTTTAAATTGAATGAATTTTATTATATAGTATTCATTATTCATGGTTTATGAATACCAAGTCTTTAAACTCATTAGACTTGATTGATGCAGATGACGTTATTGAGGAGGCTAGAGGTGTTGACCAGTGAGCAAGCTCGGACCGTAGGCAGTGCACGCTCGATGGCCTTGCATTTTATGAGTTTTATGCATTTTAAAACTGATTCAGTACTCTGATTTATTTTATTGCATTTTTTTGGGAAACAAAATTATTTCTTTGCGTGTTTTAAAATATTTTACGGATGTCGATGTAATCATTTTTACACCTAAAAATAATCAGTATTTGAATTGTTTTTTTATTTCGAATTTTTAAGGATTAAGTATAGGTATTTATTGAGTTTAAAAGTTAAGAAATATGGATTTAATTAGATAAAAAAAGTTATTTTTCGCACATTTTAAGTAGTAAGTGAGGGTTGTTACGGTTGATATCAGAGCAACGTTCTTATAAAGGGTTGTGCATACTACCAGTTGCGAGAAGCTCAGGAAGTCATGCCTCATGTCTGTAAGTTTTTATGATTTTACATGTAATAAGTATTGAATGTGAGTTTCTTTGATTGAATGTTTAAGTTTTGAATCGCATTTAGTATGATATATGGATATTATTGTCATGCATGTTGGTTACATGTTAGGTTGGATTGTGGAACAGTATGCCTCCAAGACTTATGGTTGATTGTGCGAATCATGAGGAAGAGAGAGTTTCCCCTCCACGTCCACCACCAGATCTTCAGGCACATATGCTTTCTGGCATGACCCAGTTCTTTGTGCAGTTCGCTGGGACCAATGCCGAGGTGGGGAGGAGGACGAGGCCAAAAGCAGTTTATGAGCGCTTTTGCAAGATGGATTCCAAGGACTTTGTGGGGACGACGGATCCTATGGTGGAAGAGGGTTGGATTAAGTCCAAATATGTGATCTTTACCTTCATGGAATTGCAGGATGCCAATAGAGTTAGACGCACCACCTACCTGATGAAGGATATTATAGACTGTGGTGTGATGGAGTATCAGTGACTGTGAACTTTGAGACCCTTACTTGGGACAGTTTCAAGGAAGAGTTTATTCCAAGTACTTCACTGATGATGTATGCTCCCGTCCGACTAGGGAGTTTATGACGCTGAGGTAGGGAGACAACACTGTGGCGGAGTTTGTGAGGAAGTTCGAGCAAGGGTCTCACTTTGTGCCCATGATTGCAAACAATCAAAGGGAGAAGTTGAGGCATTTTCTAGATGGTTTGCGGCCGATCTTGCGCCATGATGTTCGTGTGACTGGTCCTACGACTTTCTTTGTTGCTGTGACTAGAGCCTTAACAGCTGAACAGGATCAGAGGGACATTGAAAACGACAAGCAGGGAAAGAGGCCTTATTAGGCACCTCATGTGAGGCCCGGGGCCGAAGAGGCAGGGGGTGATCGTCGGTGCCATGAGGTTGCACGAACAATGAGTGGCTCCTGGCAGGTAGGGGTGGCAAAATGCAACACGACCCGTCAACCCAACACGAAAAAAATCAGGTTCGGGTTGGGGTTTTTCGGGTTCGGGTCGGGTTCGAGTTGGGTGAGTTTGGGTTAGTGCCAGGTTAGATGGGTTTCGGGTTGGGTCGCGGGTTGACCCGAAAACTTTTTTTTTGAAAATATTACCTATATTTTTATATATTGTATGTTTGAACAAAATTTATTGTATAATTATATGATAAATTTTCATAATTTAATATTTATTTTTTAAATTGTTTATTTTTTTAACAATTGTTTATTTGATTTAGTAAATATACTTTTAATTTTTTACAATTGAACTTTCAAATTTAAATCGAAAATTTTGTTATTATGTGTTTAAATTAAAATATTATTATTATTTTTTATTTTTTCGAATATTTTTCATTATTTGTTTAAAAAAAATAAAAAAAATTCGGGTTAGGCGAGTTAGACGGGTTGAGTCGGGTTAGACGGGTTCGTGTTCGGGTTGGGGGTTTTTGGGTTGCTTCGGGTTCGGGTTGAAAAAAAAATATATTCGCGGGTTGACCCAAAACCCGACCCACCCGAACCGATTGACACCCCTACTTGCAGGGTTCTAGGCGGAAGGAACATAAATGAATCGATCTTACACCAGAAGGAGAGAGATTTCGAAACTGTTCAGGTATGAGACTCTGCAGTTGAAGAGGGCTAAAAACATTTGATATGTACTACTCATATCAAGAATGTGCATCTTCTTTTCGATAGCTCATCACATTAGAACTTTAAAGTTAAGCGTTCTTGACTTGGGGTAATTCTGGGATGTGTGACCCCCTGGGAAGTTTCTTAGGGTGCGTGTGAGTGAGGAAATAAGCACGCTAAAAAGACTCGTCTTGATACAGTGAAGATAGTCGTAGAATCTAGGGTGTTACAGTTGGTATTAGAGCCGACATCTCCTAGTATGGTGTGGTTCGGGGACGAACCAAGCGGAAACTGGTGGGCATGTGAAGCCTGGGGCCGAAGAGGCCAGGGGGGGGGGGTTCGATTGCCTGTTCTATGCGGTTGTACGGACAATGAGCGGCTTCTGGCAAGCTGCTAGGCGGAGGGAACATGAATGAACCGATCTTACACCAGAAGGAGAGAGATTTCGAAACTGTTCAGGTATGAGACAGTACAGTTGAAGAGGGCTTAAAAGATTTGATATATACTACTCATATCAAGAAGTTGCATCTTCTTTTCAGTAGCTCATCATATAAGAACTTCAAAATTAAGCGTGCTTGACTTGGGGTAATTCTGGGATGGATGACCCCCTTAGAAGTTTCCTAGGGTGTGTGTGTGTGAGGACATAAGCACGTTGGAAAGACTCGTCTTGGTACAATGAGGATAGTCGTGGAATCTAGGGCGTTACAGTTGGTATCAGAGCCGACCTCTCCTAATACAGTGTGGTTCGGGGACGAACCAAGCAGAAGCTGGTGGGCATGTGAGGCCCGGGGCCGAAGAGGGCGGGAGGTGATTGTATGCGCCATGAGGTTGCACGGACAATGAGCGGCTCCTGACAGGCTTCTAGGCGGAGGGAACATGAATGAACCGATCTTACACCAGAAGGAGAGGGATTTCGAAACTGTTCAGGTATGAGACTATGCAGTTGAGGAGGGCTTAAAAGATTTGATATGTACTACTCATATCAAGAAGGTGCATCTTATTTTCGGTAGCTCATCACATAAGAACTCCAAAGTTAAGCGTGCTTAACTTGGGGTAATTTTGTGATGAGTGACCCTCTGGAAAGTTTCCTAGGGTGCGTGTGAGTGAGGACATAAGTACGTTGGAAAGACTCGTCTTGTTTAGTGAGGAAAGTCGTCGAATCTGGAGCGTTACACCTACTCATCAGCCTCAACAGCCGTGTAAGAAGTCATTTCAGGGGAAATTCAAAGGCAAAGGACAACAACCCCAGAAGAAGGCTACTCAGAAGCCTAATGCTTATCCTTTGTGCCCGAAGTGCAATCGCCAGCATGAGGGAGCTTGCTTATGGGGACAGGCAAATGCTTTAAGTGTGGAGCTCCGGGTCATATGCTTAAAGGTTTTCCACAGTGGAAGCAGCCAACTCAAGGGTGAGTCTTTGCTATGCATGCCGAGGAGGCAAACCCAGACACTACTCTCTTTACATGTATTATAATTAATTCAACTCATTATAGTTTATTTGAATTTGGGATGCATGGTTTGAAATTTTTGGATAATAGCATGCTGATTATCGAAAATTTTTGGAAAAAGAGATTTTTGGATTATGGTTTCAGTCTGTGCATGTGAGTAAATCTAGTCCTTTGAGAATTGTGAAGTTTAGTGTTATGTTAATATTATCTCAGGATTGATCTTTATAATGGGAGTAGCACGAATGCTCTGTTAGATTCTAGGGTCACTTATTCATTTATATCAAACAGTTTCGTGAGTTATTTGGGTGTCAATCCCACCAGGCATGACGTAAATTATTCTGTGACAGTATCATCTAGGGAAGAATTGTAAGCTTCTATTGTGGTCAGGTACATGGATCTTGAGCGACAGGGCCACATAGTCTACGCCAATCTTATTGTACTGCCGATGCCAGAATTTGACATTATTCTGGGAATGGATTGGTTGTCGAAGAATGGAGTGTTATCGATTTTCAGTGAAGGTCAGTGTTGGTTAGAACGCTGGGTTTGGAGAAATTTGTATTCGAGCCAGATGGATGTAGAAATCTGTCTCGAATGATGTCATGTGTCTGGGCAAGGAAGCTTATGCATAAGGGATGCCAGACATTTTTAGTGAGCATTATTCTAGCCCCCGAATATAACCAGTCAATCCATAACAGACGTCCAGTTGTCAGAGACTTTCCAGACGACGTTGCGGGTAGTCCACCCGAGGGTGAGGTGGAGTTTTTTGATCTTATGCCAGGGATAATTTGTATTTGTTAGTAGTCACTACTACTAACACTAACATTTAATTAGTAAATTCCAAATTCATTAAATAAATGATTTCATACTCATTATAACCTCAATCGACGATCCAGGAGCACCATTGTATCAAAGATACAAGTCTTGTTCATATAATGAAAATAAATATTTCGAAGATCAAAATTTCCAATTACCATATTGGGCGACTGCCAGTTTAGTGAACTCCTTCACAAGGCAGTTCCACTCTTCTTCCTTAATTAACAATTAAACTAACTTTTATTTCTTCCATCCTATGGAGTCAACTTATAAACTGTTGGAACATTTCATGTTCGCCATCTTGATTTTGATGTTAACAAAACTTGTTATTTTGTTTCTAATAATTTTACCTAAGTACGCAGAAACTGAAACTGATCGGGATTTGAACTGATCAGCTATCAAGCCGAAACTGAAGCTATCGAGACGCAAACTGAAAACGCCAAATGACTGTTCAAACTGAACCAGTCCAACTGAAACATCAAAGAACAGTTCAACTGACTGTCCAACTGATAGGTTGTTCAGTAGAAGATCTTCAGAAGCCCGTCCAGCTAATGAAGAGCTCAATTGATGAAAAGCACAGCTGACCAGTTCAACTGAAGCAGTAAAATCAGTTCAGCTGATGAGCCAAATGATTTCATCAAACCAGCTCTAGATCAGTTCAACTGACCAGTTCAAAACATCAGTAAAGAATCAATCAGTTTGCAGAACAAGACAAGCTTATTCAATGGAATCCAACTGTGAACATTAAAGAAAAGTTTTTGTCCAGTCAAAGGACAATAATAGACGTTGCATCAGAGCTTAAAGCCAAAATATTTCAGAATGGCTGTCGGAAAGTACAATCACGGATTCAAATTGCAACGAACATATTTGATGAGTCTTGGTGTACGGTCGTACATTGCCTCAATAAATAAGATCAAGACCATCAACAAAAATATGAGTGTGTAAAAGAAGAAGGGCACGCATAATGCACATCAACTTACAAAAGCAATCCGCCCAGATTTGAGAGAATACTTCAAAGTGTTATCACCTCAGTTTAGGAGCATTTTTCTCTCAGTGTGTGAGAACTCTTTCATGTTATAATCATATCAATTCTCACACACAGGCACACACAATCACTCATATATACAGAGAATTAAGCTTATTGAATAGTTGAGTGACTCTTGCACAAAGGCATTAAACTTTTTTATGTAGTATTTAACACATAGAAGTTAAACAGGTGTTGGCTGAAAGGTGTTGCCTTCAGTCTAGGCTAGGAGTTCAGTTAGGCAGTCGGGTAAGTCCTATGCTGAGTGGGTTTGTACAATGTATTGTATAATCAAATCCTTTTAGTGAATCCTACCTGAGGTGGTAGAAGGGATGACGTAGGAGAAGTTGAAGTCTCCGAACATCCATAAACATATCTTGTGTACTTAACTGTTTAACATTTGTTTTCAAACTGATTTGATCAGTTTGAGCAGTTATCAGTCCAGTTCTCACCATAACTGAACTGATATATGCGAGAACTGATTTCTCTTATTTCAGTTAATCAGTTTACACAAGTTAAATTGCTTTCAAATTTGTCAGCTTTCTTAACGAAGGATTACTTCGAGTATTTTCCGCTTGGTTTAACACTAAACTCGATTTAATTCATCGGTGATTACATTCTTAGAACACGAGCTATTGAAGCTCATGGAGAATATTGTGTTTGAAGCACCTTCGCAGGTGCTCCAACCGATCATTCATAAACTCCTTTATAAGCTTCTTGTTTGATCTTCATCAAACTATAAGTCGCCAAATTTAACTCCGTGAATTTTGACTTTCTCAACGGGAACACATAATCTGATACTTGTGTGACTCTCAATGGTTCAGGGATACAGCTAGTCGTGTGTTCACATCTCCATGTGATTCAAAATAACATTTATTCTTATTCGGGCTTACCCTACTTAGCCTCATTCTTTTCATCAACTCCTTGATTAAGAATGTTATAATTCATTCCTGATTGCACCCATCAGATCATGGTAAGAGCGTTTAGTAGCATCGTCTCATGATCCTCTAGGTATTACTGATAGTGCCTACAAAAACCTTAAGTCATGTTTAGCGTACATTACGGTCATTTCAACACATATATCACGATCGAATCTGCAACCATTGATATATCGAGAGTTGCATATGAATTCGATAACTACGTAATTTATCTTTGAGTACTAATATTGTCATGGTCTGTGCAACTAGGAAAACACATTACCCTAAAGTACATTTCTTGTTTTAGCCAGAGACTTCTTGTACTATTAACTCATCCTCACCCGTAGGCAAACGGCGAATCCCATATTACAATGTATTTGCTCTTATGTATTTTCGAAACTACACCTAACATCGCCACCTGATGACACTCAATGGAGTCGGTAAACGGATCAAAATGCATGCTAGTACGTATAGTCTCTACATTGTCCCGGGTCAATGGACTAATGATGTACAACCATTAATGCGGACTATTCCACTCGATAAGTGAGAACCACTTGGACAGTCCTATAGATGATTGTTCAGTACATCATCACATAATCACCAGAATGGATATCTTCATGCCTTTGCCAATAAAAGATGTCGTTTACATCACATATGCTAGTCTCAAGCTCGAGCGATTTTTATCCTTGTTTTAGGCAACTGATTCGACTAGGAACCTGTTTAGAATATACGGCACACTTTCTAATGAATTTCATGATCTTACGTTGAGAGATAGATTTCATGGTACCTATTGTATATTCAAAGACTTTATCTATGCAGTTTACATAGATATACAGATAAAGTATAATGACATAATTGAATAAAATCATAAAATATTATTAAAATAAATATCGTTTTACATTAGTATCAATTAAAACCCAAGCCACAAGTTGATTTGTTGAAACTGGTGGTAACAATCCGAAACCTTTATATTAGGAATTTTTATTATTTTCTACTCAACCATTCACGTTTTTTCTTAAAAACTTTTTTTTTAAAAAAAATCTAAAACTGTTAAAAAAACAATACTAACTTTCATTCAAAAACCTTCTGCATGACAATTCGGTTTGACTTGAGTAAAAAAAACCGTCGAAACTGTAGCGTGAACGTCCTTAAATTGTTGGCTTCAACATTATTTTTTATAAAATTATTTTCTCCAAACCACGAAAGCCCATAACCCTTGAAAATACAAAAAAAACTAGGTAAAATGCTCAAATTTCAAACTTTATAAGTTTGAGCGAGATTACTACGTAATAAGAGTGAAAAATGGTTTTTTAGTTTTTATTATAATTAGAACTATATCAAATCAATTATTAATAGATTAAATAACACAAACATACCAATTCAATTAATTGCCAGAATCGGTTCACAACTTATACGAGCCATTATACCATCAAAAGTCGCAGAGAATATTACAGAATAAGACTGCTAGATTAACAAATTTCGGTTGAGCACTAAAAATCTAGTCCAAGAAATCCAATTGCCAAACTTGGGACGTGTATCTCAACTATTTCTTCTTCTTACCCCCGACAGTCTTTCCCTTCTTGTTAGCAGATTCCTTTTCAGCCTTTCCACCTGTATCCTGTAGTTAATTTACACAAATTGAAATAACCTGTCGAATTACAATGGGTCGGAAATAATTTTAGGCGTAAAAGCAGATAAACTCCAAGCAAATGGTATGGATGCTCCAGCATAGACAAATTCTAGTATCACATGGAAGCTCATTGGTCAACCACTTTGTATACAGTTAAATTTTGGAGCTATTCTCCATCCTTTCACCAGCAAGACATGGGCTTAAGTAAATCATTAATGGAAACATAAGTGATTGTTTCACGGGACACTGCCACCTGACATAGTTTTCTAAATTGACTCGAGAATAAAATAGCTAGAGACTTAGATTTACTGTGACTTCAGCTTCAACGGCCAAAGCATAAGCTTCTACAAGGTAGCATGGACTTCCTCGGGCCTAGATCAGCAGATGGCAGGTTTATGCTGTCAATGGCCTTAGGCATGAAAGATAAGGATGCTTCCATAGAGTACATCCTAAGCTTCACAATTCTTTTTGGGAACCCAATAACACATTTGGTTTCCTGTTGGTCAGTATAAAAATTGTGGCAACTAATCAGAGCAGAGTAACCTTCTGGTTCTGAAGTATTCCAAGTTATTCATTATATTCTTGTCTTTAAATGGTTAGTAATTCAACTAGGCATATGTGATCAAAGAAACACAAAATATTAGTATATAGACGACACCTGAAATAAAATTAATGCCCTCAACGGCAATAAAACTGAAGGGGAAAAAAGCTTCTAATGAATGTAGCCTAGAGCATGAAAGTACGTAAGCTTGTAATTTTCGATAAAGCAAGTAGATTAAGCACTATTGAAGAAACAAAATATGCAAAAAAAACTAAATTAAATAATACCAAGCAACTATATCTTCAGAGACCTTCAAAAGATTTGGAGTAGAAGGCAAAGACATTTTACCACTAGAATGTAGCCAACAAATCTACCAAACAATTGCAAAATTTATATAAACGCCCAAGAGATAAGGAGAAACTGGCATGAAACACCTATTTATGATGTTAGTTATCTAAGTCTTACTAATATAATTCAAATGTTCAATCCCTCATTCAAGCATAAAAGACTCTCAGTCCAAGTAAAGGGCATACCTTTCGTTTAACGGGTGCTGATGTGCTAACAACTGGTTTGAAGAATGACTCTAACCTGTTCAGAGGCAAAAATAATGTGATGTGATGCTTGACCGAATGATTACGTTCCAACTTAATTCTACCAGGTCACGCGATTCATACCTGCCCTGAGCAGACTTGTTTTTGGCAACCTTGATCTTTTCTATTGCCTAAATTCATCAAATATGAAGTCAATAAATTTTACAGTTTGATCTTTACAATTATTTTATTTGATTTTGAGTGTGCGAGTTGAGAGAGTGAGGTGTGGAAGGAAAGACTTCTGCAGAACTAGGGAAACATGCCTTAGTCACTCTGTCGCTGTTAAACCCGTTTTCACTAACCAAAAAGCTTATCAACCCCTGAAGCAGAAAAAATAATGCAATGAACAAAAAACTGCCTCAACAGAAAAGAGAAAAAAATTTGGAAAAGCCCATCACTTCTTCATCTGGAGCAGCCCACTTAAGCTCAAGTTGATCATCAGTAAAAACCAATGGTTCTTTAAAGAGCGTCCGAGCCTCTGGATATGGCCAATCATCTGGTATTTGATACCTGCAACATCACTGCAAATCATTTCCTCTAATTTGAAATGAAATATCTGCTTGTTCGAAAGGGAAAAAGAAGTAAAAAAAAGAGTGCTACTTAGCATTGACCTGACAGAACAACGATCAAAATGTGATGCTTAAACCACAATATAATTGAAAGAATTTTGGGTTTGGGTTATATCATTCGTATCAGCTATACCTTCAGATAAAAGAACATACAACGGTCTTATAATTATTACTAAAGTTAAAATCACATTTTTTATTCTCATTCATAATTTGCAAGTGGATGTGATTATATTAAACAGAGCATGGACTCTTGGCAGCAATAATTGCAGTGAAAATTTTATGTATACGTGTATAGCTTGTAACAAAAAAGAGAACATAATTTTATATCCCTAGTAATTTTGTTTTGTTATCCATGGAATCAAAATCCCTTACAACCTCCCTCTCAACCTCGGAAGCAAATCACTCCCTGCAGATTAGCAGACACAAAATAAATGGGTCAAATTTTTGGGAACAGTTTCAATCCGTACTGTTCGTAATTAGAGGGAAAGGGAAAGCAGGATACCTAACTGGTGGTATCACTGCCCCCAGACAGCACTGATAAAGGTTACGCAACATGGGAGGAAGAAATTCAATCATCATGGCATGGTTAATTAATTCTATGGAGCCTCATATTGGAAGAACGTACTTCCTGTACAAAACTGCTGCAGAGATGGAAGACGGTTCAAGAGATGTACTCAGTTTTTTGGGTGATTCTGTTTTAACCAGCAATGTTCCACGTCGTTTCTGGGGTGATTCTGTTTTAACCGTTACCTATTTAGTTAATAGACTCCAATCAAAAAACTTGAAGTTCCGCATACCAGTTGCTTGTCTCCGACAGGAATTTTCCTACATCCGCTTACTTAACTCACTCCCACCAAAAGTATTCGGGTGTTCTGTGTGTGTTCATAACATCAGTACTACTAGGAGAAAACTTGATCCTAACTCTAAGGCCATGAAATTTGTATTCTAAGATATTATCCCACTCAAAAAGGGTACGATGTTAAAATCCTGTTACAAAAAAATTCTACGTATCCTATGATGTTACATTCCTCGAAGGTCAACCATTGTATTCCATGATTCTCTTCAGGGGGAGAACTTAGGTGAAGATAATCATTCGGAACCTCCAATTTTTTTGCCTCTCCACTCCTCCCTCGAGTCTCCCATGTTCATTCCAGGAGATAGTACAATGGAGAACCAACAAAATGACTTACTTGTTTACTCATGGAGTCCACGTGTTACTCAGCAAATCCAATAACCTGAGCCTATGGTGGATTCCCCAAACAATCCATAGAGAAATGATAAATATTACTTCAATGGATGATCTGGATGTTCCTATCGCTATCAGAAAAGGGGGTAAGAATGTAAGATCTTGTACTCAACATCCAATCTCAAACCATTTGTCATATGGTCGTCTATCTAACACTCGCAAGGAAAATATTAGGATCGTTATTTTAAATTTTTAATCATTATCATTGATTCTATATGATTAAGAGATATTTTATCTAATTTAAATAATGTGAGGGATCCCCAATGCTTAAAGGTAGGATCTCAGATTTAGGTTCTCTTTACTTATAGACTTGTAAATAACATATACGATTATATTTTTTTCCCACTCTTGTGCCGTTTACTTCTTTTAACATGGCATCGGAGACAGGCTTTGTTCTGCAGTAATTATGGTATAAACAGCCATGACTGGGCTTCGAGAGACTCCAAGGATTCCAGTTCTGAAGTCCCATCGCAACCAAATCCTCCCTCTGATAATGTTTCACTTCAGATCACTAATCATAAATTGAACTCCAGAAATTTCCCACAATGGTCATAATCCGTGTAAGATGGGATATCTGACTGGAGAAACAAAAAGGCCGAAGGATGGTGAAACTGGTAGGGCAACATGGGAACTCAAAAACTCAATCGTGATGGCATGGTTGATAAATTCTATGGAGCCTTCAATCAGCCTAAATTATTTATTCTTAAAAACAGCAAAGGAGATCTGGATGTTGTAGCAGAAACATAATCAGATCTTGGGAATTGTTCCCCAGTTTTCGAGTTGAAGACGAAGCTGCGAGAAACAAGACAAGAAAACCTTGATGTAACTGAATATTTTACTATTGTCAACAATTTATGGCAAGAATTGGACCTGATTTATGAGGCTGATTGGGGAGATCCAGAAACAAATGTGAAATTCTGGAAATTTGTTGAAAAGGAGAATTTATGATTTCTTGACTGGGCTACACAAGGAGTTGGATGAAGTTCGGGGACGAATTCTTGGATGAGTTACTCTTTCAACCATCCGAAAAGTTTTTTCAGAAGTTCGTCACGAGGAAAACAGACGTCGAATAATGTTGGGAGAATCTAACACCCACATAATCATCAGCCTAGGTTTCCAAAAAGGAACAAGTGACTGGGCATTTAAGGGCAAGCCAAAATCTAATCACAAAGATCAGTTGAAGCAACTCCAGAAGTTGATAAATCAGTCTCTGACAAAAACCCCATCAGCCTCATGTACCTTAGCACAAACAGCTACTTTCTCCACTGCATATAGTGCTGTAACAGAAGCAAAAGGTCCTAGGATCATCGATTTGGGGTGCTTCTGATCATATGACAGGTAGTTCCCTCTTGTTCTCATCATATACTCTTTGTCCTCGTAATTTTACAGTTAAAATCACGGATGGAACACTCCAGTGTAGCAGGAAAGGGTTCAATTCAAATTTGAGACTCGTTGACCATTCACTCTGTGTTGCATGTCCCAAACCTTACTGCAATCTGCTTTCCATTAGTAAATTAACCGAGGATCAAAATTGCATTGCTAAATTATCTTGAGTTTTGTTGTGTATTTCAGGAGCAAGATTCGGGGAAGACGACTGGCAATGCTAGAGTAGAAGGTCTCTATTATCTTGATGTTGCTACCCCTATGAATAAACAAGTTTTTCAAACTCAAGTTTTTTTAAAAAAACATTGATATAAATTTTGAATTAAATTAAGTTTTCCAAGCTCAAGTTAGTTCCTTCTCTGTTTCTAATAAAGATGCAATTATTTTGTGCCACAGTAGATTAGGACATCTAAATTTCCAATATTTGAGACATTTATTTCCATCTTTGTTTAATAATAACAGTCCCAGCTGGTTTTCTTGTGAATTTTGACCACTAGCCAAGCACACATGCTGTTTTTTTCCTGCTAAACCTTATCGACCAAGTCGACCATTTGCATTAGTTCGTAGTAACATTTGGGGGCCATCACGTGTGAATAATTATTCTAGGGGTCGATGGTTTCTTACGTTCATTGATGATCATAACAGAGTGTTGAATTTATTTGTTAAAAGAAAAATCAAAAGCTGGCCAGATTTTTCAAACATTCAAAGCTATGATCAAGACACAATTCCAAACCACTATTCAAACCTTCTGCACTGATAATGGCCGTGGTACTTTCAATCTATTATTGGGAATTATCTTACAAGTCAGGGTATTATCCACCATAGCTCTTGCCCAAATACCCCTCAATAAAATGGTTTTGCTGAGAGAAATAAACATCACCTCTTGGAGGTGGCCAGGGCTTCGTTGTTTACGATGCAAACTCCAAACTACCTTTGGGGAGAAACGGTTCTTAAACAAGCTTGTCTGATAAATAGAATGCCTACACGAGTTCTCAATTTTCACACACCATTATCAACCTTTTTGCAAAAATATCATCATTCTCGTGCCATATCTTCTTTACCTCTAACATTTGGGTGCACTGTTTTTGTCCACAATCATAATTCGACCAGATCCAAACTTGATCCTCGTGCCATAACATGTGTACTCATCGGTTATTCTCCATGTGATGTCCGGGCCGAAGAGGGCGGGGGTAATCGTCGGTGCCATGAGGATGCATGGACAAAGAGCGACTTCTGGCAGACTTCTAGGAGAAGGGAACAATAATAAACAGTTCTAGATCTCACACAGGAATGAAGAGGATTCCAAAACTGTTCAGGTATGTGATTATGCACTCGAGGAAGGCTTTAAAGATTTGATAGGTATTGCTCGTATCATCAAGATGCATCTTCTTTTCGGGAGCTCATCACATATGAACTTCAAAGTTAAGCGTACTTGACTTGAGGCAATTCTGAAGGTGCTTGTGAGTAAGAACATAAGCACGCTATAAAGACACGTGTTGGTACAATGAGGAGAGTCATCGAATCTAGAGTGTTACAGAATGGTATCAGACCCGACCTCTCCTACTGCGATGTGGTTCGAGGATGAACCAAGCGGAAGCTGGTGGACATGTGACACCCAGGGCCGAAGAGGGGCGGGGTGATCGCCGGTTCCATGAGGTTGCACAGACAATGAGCAGCTCCTGACAAGCTTCTAAGTGAAGGTAACATGAATAAACTATCTCACACTGGAATGAGAAAGATTGCAAAACTGTATAAGACTGTGCAGTTGGAGAGGGCTTTAAAGATTTGATAGGTAGTACTCATATCATCAAGATGCTTCTTCTTTTCGGGAACTTATCGCTTACAACTCCAAAGTTAAGTGTGCTTGACTTGGGTCAATTCTAGGATGGGTAACCTTCTGGGTAGTTTGTCAGGTGCGTGTGAGTAAGCACATAAGAACGCTAGAAAAAACAAGTGTCCGTACAGCGAGGACAATAGTCAAATCTGGGGTGTTACACTCCATCTCAAAGAGGCTATAAATGCTATTATCCTGAACTAAAATATACTGTCACATATTTTGAGTTTCAACATTTCTTTCCCATAGCTTCTCTTTAGGGGGAGAGTATAGGTGAAGATCAGTCACGGGAAGCCTACATCACCTCAACAAAATTATCCTTGTGTCTAACTACCCAAATGATATCATATCTAGAGGTTCTGAATCCACCTTGACCCTTGGCAACAACAAAATTTGAAAATTTGGAAACAGGGGTAGATGAAACAGAACCAGGATTTATTGTTTATTCTAGGAGGAAGCAAGCTCAAAGAATAGAACCAACTGAAACTCAGCAAAACCAAGAGGCCGAGCCGGATTCAGCTCCAAAAGTTCTTGAACCACAAGTAACCTCTCCTGATATTCCTATTGCACTTTGAAAAGGAATAAGAAAATGTACTGCACATCCTATTTCACAATTTATTTCTTAAAAAAAACTTTCTCCCAATTTCTGAGCTTTCACTTGTAATCTTTCAAGTAATCAGATTCCTAAGGATGTGCATGATGCTCTTGCAAGTTCAGAATGGAGAAAGGTCGTGTTTGAAGAAATAAATGCTTTGGAAAAAAGAACGCACTTGGGAGGTTACAACTCTGCCCAAGGATAAAAGAACTGTGGGATGCAAATGGGTGTTCACCATCAAGTACAAAGTAGAACAGAAAGGTACAAAGCGAGGTTGGTGGCTAAAAATTTACTCAAACCTTTGGCATAGACTATCAATAGATCTTTGCCCTTTTGGCCAAGTTAAAATGGTAAGAGTTTTGTTATCGTAGGCTGCTAATCTGAATTGGCCATTGCATCAGTTATATGTGAAGAATGCCTTCTTAAATGGGGATCTAAATGAAGTAGTGCACATGGATTTTCCTCCTGGTTTTGACGAAAAAATGGTTGATCAAGTATGCAAACTGAAGAAAGCTCTATATGACCTCAAACAACGTCCTAGGGCATGGTTCGATAGGATCTCTAAATGTGTCAAAGGCCGAGGATACACCATAGCACAATCTGATCATACTTTATTTTTTAGACATACCACGGATGGAACGATTATTATTTTAATAGTTTGTGGATGATATTATAATTACAGGAGACGATCTTGAAGAGGCGGAAGAGTTGAAAACGTTTTTGGCCACTGAATTTGAAATCAAAGATCTTGGAAGTCTTAGATATTTTTTGGGGATGGAAGTGGCATGAAGCAAACCGGGAATCACCATATCTCAGAAGAAACACACCTTGGAATTGCTAAAAAAGACGGGCATGTTAGGTTGCAAGCCTGCCGAGACACCTATGGAGCAGAATTCAAAACTTGGACCAGGAGATGATGAGACTAAGGTTGATCGAGAAAGCTATCAACGGTTAATAGGGAAGCTGATTTATGTATTTCACATTAGGCCTGATATTGCATTAGCGTGGTTAGCCAATTCATGCATTCTCCACGTAACCAACACTTGGAAGTTGTACGTAGGATCCTAAGGTATCTCAAAGGAAATCCTTGGAAAGATATTTTCTTTAGGAAAAATGAACCAAAAATGATAGAAGTTTACAAGGATGCTTATTGAGCTGGATCGATAATGGATAGAAGATCTACCACAGACTATTGCACTTGTGTATGGGGCAACCTTGTAACATGGAGAAACAAGAAACAATCAGTAGTAGCTCGAAGTAGTGCAGGAGCTGAGTTTGTCTGGCTAAAGAGAGTACTGGAAGAACTAAAAAGGCCCAACAAGGAACCTATGAGGCTCTACTGTGACAACAAAACTGCTGTAAACATTGCCCACAATCCTGTTTATCACGATAGAACAAAGCACGTTGAGGTTGATAGACACTTCATCAAGGAAAAAGTCGAAGATAAAAGTGAGTGCATGACTTATATGCCTTCAGGGCAGAAAGTTGCAGACATTTTGATTAAAAGTTTGTCAAAGTTGAAGATAAAAGTGTATGCATGACTTATATTCCTTCAGGGCAGAAAGTTGCATACATTTTGACAAAAAGTTTGTCAAAGGCAGCCTTCGAGCAATTAACATGCAAGCTAGGAATAATAAATATCTATTCACTAGCTAGGTTATTTTCCTAACTACAGGTTGATTGTTATTTACAATTCTGATTGGAAAAATATAAATAGAAGAGAACATAAATTTGAGATCCCTACATTTAATCATTGGGGATCCCTCACATTATTTATACTAGATACGATATCTCCTAGTCCTATAGAATTAATGATAAAGATAAACTTAAAATTTAAAATAACAATCCTATATCCTATCTTTCACTCACTAGGCCTGACATTGACTACAACATCAGCAATCAGTTAGTTCATGTATGCACCCATTGAGAGACATCAAGGTGGTGTTAAAAAAGAATGACCTTAGAACAGTTGAAGGATCCGGGCTGGTTCTACTAACAGTAAGTCTACACAGGATATAGTACTATAACTCTGGGGGAATGTCGTTAAAAGGAGACGTAAGAAGCAAACCGTAGTATCCAGAAGTAGTGTTGAGGCAAAATACAATGCAAATGCACAAGGGATTTTGAGACGAATGTATCCAAGTTGGGAATGATTGATTTACATTTACCACCTTGGGGGGAGTGTTAGAAAGGAAAGAAAAATCAAGATCTTTTTCACATATATAGTTGTCTATTCGAGTTAAAAAATAGTATCAGATTTAGTGGTTAGATTAGTGGGTAGTTACCTTGAATAACCCAATTAGATCATGAAAATTGCATATATACGTGTATAGCTTGTAACAAAACAGAGTAGAACATAATTTTTTATCCCCGATACTTTGGTTTTCAATATGGAAATGTAGCAGTTTTATGATTTGAAAATTTTGAGGCGCATTATTGCAACCAACAAAGAATTTGATAAAACGGTATGGGCTCAATCCTACAAAAAGACATACACAAAAGTGTATTATATTGCATGTGCTTCCCTCCAATTTTTCTCAGGTTAGCTGAGGGACAAACATCTAATACATGTTATACTGACATGATAGATATTTTTGTATCAACATTATTACATTGTAGTTCCAGAGACGGTCTATGGCATTTAAAGAGATCATTTGGCAAGTGACATTTCACAATAATATAAAATTCTCTTGACCATTTTTTCTATAGGAAACTATAAAATTCTCTTGACCTCAATGCCTAATAAAAGGTGGTCAACATCATCAAGTTTAATGATCAACTAATACTGCCCATGGGCTACATAGTCAAAGACAGACTCAACACTCAGTCCAACTTATTTATAATTAATAAGCAAAAAACAAAAAGGAAACAAACAATGAACTATGATATATGGTTTGTTACTTCATTTGATCGATTTACTATGTGTGTGAGATCAACTGTAATCAGTAGCTAACTTCTTTCAGAACAAATTTGCGAGCTGAGAACATATTTTGTGAAGTACAATGAGAAATAACAACCACCACATATGAAAAAATTTGACCTAGTTCGCCGTTGTCTGGGGAGTTTCGGGGAGAGAATTTTGGAAAAATATTTTGAAAAATAAGTGTTATATTCATTAATACATCAGATTGTGTCAATTAGTGGTACCAAATCAGAATATAAAATTAATTCAAAATTTAGAATTGGTGCTTTAGTTTATATATAGTTAATTAATGGAATCCTTATTGAAAGTGCTGAAAAATTAAGGTAAAAATAATGACTATAGTGGGAGATCCAAAAAAAAAAAAATCAAGGGAATGATAATCAAAATGACATGCTAGTGTTAGCTTTTGTTCTCAGGAATGGAAAGCATAAAACAAAAACAAAACAAACCAAAGGTTGAGTCTTTAGAAAAGAACTACACCACAAAATGAATTAATTGCATAGAGAAACAATAAAAGCTGAAGGCACCTTTCTGTGTTGATATTCTCCAGAATAGTCTCAATTGAACCATGCTGGCGAATCAATTTTATTGCTGTCATTCCACCAATACCTGTGAAACAGCAGAGCTCAAATTCTATTACCTGTGCAACAGGAAACTTCAATACTTGATGCAGACAAGGAAAATGAATCGAAATTTTTTACCATGAGGAAGCATACATGTAAATACTAGGGATACTGTTATCTAGAATAAACTCCAATTTTACTGCCCAATATGGAGAAAAACAGAAGTTGTGAGATAGTGGCCTAATTAGCATGACAATAGAAAGCTTCCATCAATTAAAGTCAGGAAAAGGCCAGACTACATATATAAACATGCATCATCATCAAAAGGCCCCTAAACATTGTTGTAAGGTTCAAAACACAAAAAATAAAATAAAATCTTACCATATTTGCATAAGGAATCAAATATCAATTTGATTGGGATTATGTACTACACCGAATGTTCGAAAACGTGTGCATTAAGCGTGAAGAAACCGTGAAAGAAGTGGTCAACCTAAGATTGACCACATTAAGCGTGAAAAAGTGTGATTAAGTGTGAGCTTTTCTGATAAAATTTTTAAGTTAAACTTATTATTTTTTATAAACGTTAACTTTAAATTTGAAATATTAAATATTTGACAATATAAACTTTCAAACAAAAAAAATGCTAAAGGCCCCGAACTATTCTTTAATGGTTAATCTTGATAGTAAAAAAATTCTATGATCCATATGTTTGTTCATAAATTTGGTATGTTTATGTGTTATTTAATCTATTAATTGACTTGATGTAATTAAAATTATACTGAAAACTAAAAACGTTTTATATGGTTAATCTTCAATTAAACTCTCTTAAGCTTGTAAAGTTTGAGGCTTGACCTTGACGCTTCCTCAGGCTTCGCGCTTTTTAGAACCTTGACCACACCCATCATAAATAAACTCAAAACTTGTATCATCAGACAAAATAAAGCTTGGCAAGCACATCAAGCAAATTGCTTCTAGTAAAGAAGATCTTGAAAAGTGTAATTTTTTTTCTAAAAAGATTGAAAGCGTGAAAAAAGGTTTAGCACGTCCATGGCAATCTTATGAACTGTAAATCGAAACTTATACCAATAAATTCTTCATACTGATAAACTAATTCAAAACTACAAGGTGATTAAAATTTCCAGCCGAGCTAAAAGAGGCAAGTATAATAAAAAAGCAGTTTATATATAACAGTAAGATATGTTAAAACATCATTATCGAATCTTATGTTTCGAAATTTAACACAAACTCTATTTCCTTTCTTTTTAAGGAAAAGGAAGTACACACTTAGGATATAGCTGCCACAAGCAGTCCCCATTAAATCAAAGAAAGTACTTGCGGAATTCAGATACAAATGAAAATATACAGATATCAACGAAATATCTGCAACATACTTAGAAAGAATATAAACCTCTTATCTTCAGAGATAGTCTATTTCAACAACATAAAGAAACAGGCTTCATTTTTTTTCATTTTCTTACTGTAGAGATGAAGAAGTTGGTTTGTTTCCCAAATTCCTATCACACAATACAAGAAAAGTCAAAAATCACTTTACCTTTTATGCTATCACAATAATCACAGCCACAAAGAATGCAAAGGTCTATAAATTGATCCATTGTCAGATTCAATTCCTCCAAAACCTGTAACATAACCCCAAATCTAAATATGGTCAACCAAATTTTCAAATGGTAGAGCAGCTGGTTCATCAAGGTTTAGATCAATACTCAAATCACATCAGATGTACGTGTTTAAAAACCCAAATTTCCTAAAAGTTCAGTAAGAATTTATTAACTTCTTACTACCTTTGAGACTTCAAATTCCATTACTGGGATTTTCTTGGAGCTAGGATCCATTAAATGACGAAGGAACCTTGGAGCTCCAAAAGTTAGAGAATCCATGTCCTCAGATGCAACAGCATATACCTAATGCACAAATGAACTTCAGAACTATTTTAGACCATATTAATTATGCAGGAGTCCAGAAGATAGATGGCATGACAATTACTAATTGTATATAAGCAATTAATTCTTTACATTAGAGTCCACAGTCTTGAACGATAGGTTCCCCTATTATAATTGTTTTTTACAAAGAAAGGAAACAGCTTTTTGGCAAACGGAGATGAAATTTCAACATTTTTCTTTGATAAATATATGGCAATGGTTGATATGACATTGTAAGTATTTTTCAGGGTATTATGTCAATTAAAAAATATGATTAACAGCTACAAATACCTTGCCTGCTTTGCAAAGTGCGGCACACTGTGCTTCTGCTTCACAAGGAGCCTAATCAAATTACCAAGAAATTGTTATCTCAATGAAGAATATTACTCTTGTCTCCAAAAGAGGAAGGTCATGAAGATATACCAAGACAAAATACACAACATAGATATAAAGTAATTGGAAGCGTGAAATCAAAAAAAATTCAAATTCATAGGGCATCACCTCAATGACAGGCACTCCCATAAGTCTAAGAAGCTTTTTGCAGTCTTCATTGTGTTGCTTTGTTACCTGCGTAACTAGAAATTCAATGTCCCACGTTGCTTCCAATATGGAGCTTAAAAATTTTAAATTATTGTTGCGACCAAAAGGAAAAAAACAAAATGCAACATATGCAATGACAAGCTTTTGACTAATACAATTTTAAAGACTCGCAATACATGCTGGAGGAGTTGAATTTCAGTGTTTGTGTCTAGAATAATTCTTAAACCAACTAAAAATGGCCATGATTGTCACCATCCACATAAGTACTCGAACCCCTTGCTTTGCAATGAACTGACAAGTTTTTATACTGAGTCAGTTCTAAAAAACTTAGTTTTTCAGAAATTTTGTTCACGAAGGTTTTTCTATTTAGTTTGAACGGAAAAAATGATATCTCCCTGAGTGGAGCAAAATCTCAGTTTATGAAAAAAGGTTTTAATTGACCAACTTTTAATTTCACGTCAAGATGACACTCTACAGCTGAGTTCCTGAGTTAGCTAGTATTTAGAGAGCACTTTTATCAAGAGAATCTCAACAAACATTTTCATTTCCGCTTTTTCTTTTACCCATCCATTTTTTCTATTTTGCAACAAGCTGTTTATTTGAAATTTTCCCTAGAAAATATTGACCATAACATTTATTTAACAATGACATAATGTCAAGAAGTCAAAACCACTTTAGAGAAGATTGGCAAGTTAAAGGAACAACTTAAACAGAATCAGAAACATTGTACAAGCTCACCTTAACTGTTCTTTTACTGAATTTTTCTATTTCCTCCATATTTCCAGTCTGCAATGACGGTAACAGCGGTTGTATGTAAGGAAGACAACATTTCATATGGACTGGACAGACAAAGCAGATATAATATTTGAAGGAAGAATTGAGCTTGTAAAACCACTATAATTCAACCTCTAGAGCAACATTTAAGCCTTCAGTCGCGTCCTCTCTCTTCGAATAACTGCGTTCACAATTCAAAACATCGATAAGTTGTTAAAC
Organism: Primulina huaijiensis; assembly: GCF_012295235.1. Taxonomy (NCBI): domain Eukaryota; kingdom Viridiplantae; phylum Streptophyta; class Magnoliopsida; order Lamiales; family Gesneriaceae; genus Primulina; species Primulina huaijiensis. The sequence continues at coordinate 17,257,984 of NC_133319.1, forward strand.
TGAATTTAGTAACCGAAAGTCGGAAAGTCGGAAAATAATGAACAGAGATGACAACAAAAAATACCGTTTTGCAAGCTCCTTTTTCTTCAAATCAGGGGGCATTCCATCAAATACATAGCTAAGATAGTAGGGAAAGACATAGTTAGATGAGTAAGTGAAATAAGCACAAAGAAATCAGAAGCATGGAGAACTGAATAAATAATAATTACACTGGCTTTATTCCAGCTTCCAAAAGTCGGATAGTCCTCGAAAACATCCCTTGCAAATGACTAAAATAGCACCAATCAATCATAAAACAAAAATAACATGATGGTAAAAGTCAAATCTTAAATCATTTTTTTTATAGGAAACTATATCATATTAATTAACTGGAAACAATAATTACAGATAACAAATAAGTGAACCGCATAGAAAGAAATAAAAAAGACAAGCCCCGCTCAAATCAACAACATATATAACTCCAATTTCTCATTAAGTCTGAAACCTAAAAGTTCTTAAACTCTACATGCTTCTCAATCTAGCAAGATGCCCGAATCTTAATCTTGTCTCAACAATCTTCAATTGACTCTTCTAAAATGTCAAAAATCCGACTATTTCGCTCTACTCATACTGACCAACAAATACAATGAACTATTACTGCCCAAAAAATTATACCCCTTCTATCAAGATCACGTTCAATATCTGTCACAAATAGCTCGTGCAAAGATCTTGGAGCTACCCAAACCAAACTCATCTCCTCCAAAGCTCTGAGCCAAAGACTATTCGTGAAAGAACAATGAATAAGTAGATGATCCTGAGACTCCACCTCATTCTGGCATGGCACACACCAATCCAAACACAGAGCACACGAAGGCCACTTCTTTTTCATCATCTCACAAGTAAACAGCTTACCTAGCACCGCAATCCACAAGAAGACTTGAACCTTTGTTGGGGTCGGAACTTTCCAAAATGATATGAAAGAAAGGAAATATATGAAAACCATTGATCGGAAAGAAAGACTCATAGAAGGATCCTCGTCCCAAACCCTGATATCATCAACCCCTCAACCAATTTGACCCTCTCTAAATATCCTAACAAAGAGCTCAACTCATCCACTTCCGCATCCCTCAAATCTCTTCGCAAATGCAAGTCCCAACTCCCAAGATACAGAAGAAGAGGAAAAATCCTCCATCTGGGTAAAATGAGAAATGGGTTTATTATGAACCGACAATAGCTGAAACAAAATGGGATGAAGATTCTTAAAAGAAAAATCCCCCCACCGCCTTTCCTCCCACAACCTGACCTTATTACCCCTTCTAGCCACCGCCCTCACAAACTGGTGAAAAACCGGATAAATTCTCAAAACAAACTTCCAAGGACTTATAAATGTACCATATCTTGCTAAACTTGTGTCCCAACCAATATCATGTAACCCGTATTTGTTCACGGTAACCTTCTTCTATAATGGTTCTTCCTCAACAGAACACCTCCACCACCATTTTCCCATAATGGCCCTATTTATAAGTCATAATCATTGACCTCAATCGATCAAGGCATTATTCATGAACTAGGGACATATGATAATTGGCTGATTCTCGTTACAAAAATCAACTTGTGATGGAAATTGTATACCTTGTAACTTCACCAGCTTCGTTAGTAAGCATTTCAGTACCGGTTCTGCCGACAACAATCTGCAATTAAAAGGGGCCATAAATATCCAACTCACAGAAATTCCATTCATCACAACAGTATTTAAGACACAAATATCAGAACAACAATATTCAGGACACAAATATCAGAATCTAACTATTACAAACTCACATATCTACATAAATAGAAGTGCCACGGAAGATGGCAGTCCCCCACCAGAGATTAAAGGTAATTTACAAGACTAAATTTATTGAGACATGTAATATTTGTCTCACCTCCCCAAGCAAAAGGTCAACACAATGCCCTCCAACCAATTAAAAATACTAGTCCATCTAAAACCACAATAAACAAATCCAGGCTCTTCAAGAGTGAAACTTGATTTATTTAAATAATTGATTAACTTCGTATTAATTAAATATTATAATAAATTAAATGCCATACAAATTTATTTCAGAATTGATAACAAAACTTGAAAAAGTAATTTAAGTCAAATTTACAAATAAAATATTGATTTATTTATTTAAATTAAATTATTACATTCATCTCATAAATGATCAATTAAGTATTTCATAGACACAAATATCTTTTTTTTTTTTTATAAGAAACAATATTTTATTAATAATAATATAAGAAAGAGTACATCAGTGGACTAGTGGTCCACTCTCATCATGAAGCACACAATATCAATGCTATCTTAATGATACACATAATCTCAATCTCTCAATAAATTAATATCGAGGCATTCTTGAAGTCTTCATGAGTGCCGATCCACATTGCAATTTTGATCTTAATTTTTTCCCAGCATATTTCTGTAGTTTTTCATTGTCATAAAAAAATTTTCAATTTCTTTCCAACCATACCATCCAGCATATACAATGAACCACAACTTGCCAAAAAATTCTTCCCCTGGTACCAGTTAGCTGTCCTAAATCTATATAGAATAGTTCCTTTGTTGACTTAAGTGTAACCCAAACCAATCGAAGCTCTTGCAAAGCTCTAGCTCATAATGAGATCGTGAATGGACAATGGATGAGCATATGATCCTGAGTCTCTGTTTCATTCTACACAGCACACACCAGTTTGGACACAAAGCAATTGCGGGCCATCTTTTTTGAATCATCTCCGAGGTCGGTAGCTTACCCTGAGTTGCTATCCAAGAAAATAGCTAAATCTTTTTTGGAATGGGAACTTTCCAAATAACATGGAAAAGAAGAAAAACTGGAAAACGAGTATGTGGGAAACACGACTCGAAGAAAGATCTGACTGAGAAAATACCCGAAAAATCCCCCCTCCACTCAAAAAAATCATCTACCCCTTCAACTAACCTAATCGAGTCTAACACACCTAATAACTCGGACAATTGAGCAATCTCCTCATCTCTCACATCCGTTCTAAAATGAAAATCCCAGGATTGGGTAGACGTGACATAATCAAAACGAACAAAATGTAATATAGGCAGATTATGAATTGTAGATAACTGAAATAATGCGGGAAAAAGATCTTTAAAAGGAAATTTCCCCTACCATCTATCCTCCCAAAATCTAGCCTTGTTTCCTCCTCTCACCTTAATCGAAACTCTCTACTTAAAAGTCGGGTATAATCGAGAAATAAACTTCCATGGGCACCTGAACGTGATGTTTCTTGCCAACCCTGCATCCCACCCATTTTCTTGTAACCCATATTTGCTTACAATGATTTTCTTCCACAATGTCCTATCTTCCACAAAAAAACTACCAATGTCCTGATATGGCCTTGTTTCTCAATATAATATTCCCAACACCCAATCCCCCTTTCTCCTTCGGTTTGCACACATGATCCCACGCGACCAATTGACTATGCACATCTTCATCCGCTCCGTCCCATAAAAAGTTTCTTGAAATCTTCTCCATCGTTTCCGCTATACCTTTAGGCACCTTAAATAGAGACATATAATATATATCGGAATCGAATTTAAAACCGATGATATCAATGTTAATCTTCCACCTCTTGACAAGAAAACTTTCTTCGAACTTGCCAATTTTTTCGACATCTTAGCCACAACGGGATCCCAGAACCAGGCTTGTAACAGATTTCCACCCAAAGGCACTCCCAAGTATTTAATAGGCCATATCTCCTCACCACATCCCAATTTTTGTGCTAATATTTCTACTTCTTGTTCACGGTGTATACCCAACAAAGCACTCTTTTCCCAATTGATTTTTAATCCAGACATTTCACAAAACGATCTCACCACTTGCACCAAGAACCTAATATGATCCTCATTCCTCACAAAGAAAAGTGTATCATCCGCAAATTGAATGTGAGATATCTCTATCTTGTCTCTACCCACCTCGATCCCCCTTATGAGATTCCTTTCCTTGGCTTTGTCAATCAATATCCCCAGCACATCCACTACCAAATTGAACAAAAAATGAGACAATGGGTCTCCTTGTCTAAGCCCTTTATACGCCCTAAATTTTCCTCTCGGCCTCCCATTAATCATTACAGAAAATGAGACATTCGACACACATCCTTTGATCCAATTTCTCCATCTTCTTCCAAACCCCTTTTTCATCAAAACAAAATCCAGAAAATCCATGTTCACATTGTTGTAAGCCTTTTCGAAATCCACCTTCAAAACCCATCCTCTCTTTTTCTTTCTCCTTCCCTCTTCGAGCAGTTCGTTCGCTATAAGACCACAGTCTAGGATTTGTCTTCCCTTAACGAAAGCATTCTGATATTCTGATATTGTATCTGCTATCACAGTCTTAATCCTTGCTGTTAAGACTTTTGCTATTATCTTATACAAACTTGTTGTGTGGCTAATTGGTCTGAAATCCTTAACCTTGTTCGATTCAATTTTCTTTCGTATCAAACAAATATACGTTTCATTAGTTGTTCCATTTATGATTCCGCTGTGAAAGAACTCATCAAAAACCTTCATTAGATCTTGTTTGACTATATCCCAACACTCTTGAAAAAAAGCCAAAGTAAATATGTCAGCCTCCGGACTCTTACAACCGTCACATTGAAAAACTGCATGCTTGACCTCCTCTTCGGAAAATTGTTTTTCTAACTCTCGACTTAAATCTCCTTCAATGGGACACCACTCCACTCCTTCAATACCCCAACACCTCGTGTCTGTCAAGCTATACAATTCCTTAAAGAACTGAAGAATAATGGAAAAAATTTCATCCTCATCAGTCGTAATCGAACCATCATTTATTTTCATCCTATCAATGGTAGCATTACTCTTCCGTTGGTTTAAAAGTGAATGGAAAAATTTTGTGTTTTGATCCCCCTCTGTAATCCATTTGGCCTTGCTTTTTTGATAGTTGATTTGATTCTTTCGACATATCATCTCTTCTAACAAAAATTTCGTTTGTTTTCTTTCATTCGATACATCTTCCGATCCCCGACCCTTACTCTCTAATTCGTCCAGTCTGCTGATTTTATTTGTTAACTCTGCTGATTTCATTTCCACTCTCCCATAAACCTCTTCATTCCATCTTCTAATTTCACCCTTCATTGCCTTGAGTTTTCTCATAAATCTATATCTCTCCCAACCTTGAAACTCCGCGTTGTTCCACCATGATTGGGCCAAATTTTTAAAGCTTGTATGCCTCAACCACACATTCTCGAATCTAAAAGGCGTCGGACCCCACTTACTTTTTTCCAAATCAAAGACCACTGGGAAATGATCAGAAGTGATTCTTGGCAAGAGTGTTTGTCTATAAAATGGATAAATTTCAGTCCATCCCACCGTGAACAAGAACCTGTCTAATCTGCAACATATGGGTGAAGCCCTTAAATTTGACCACGTGAACTTTCCATTCAGTAAGTGTGGATCGCACAACTCCAATTCTTGTATCAATGTATCAAAACATAACATGCTCGAAGTCTGTGATCGACTATTAAGTTTCTCTCGTAATGATCTAACCACATTAAAATCTCCCCCCAAACACCATCTATCTCCACATAAAACCCTCAACCCGGCCAATTCATCCCAGAAATTATTTCTTAATCTTGGTTTACACGGACCGTAGACCGCTGTAACCCACCAATCATTGTGAGCATCTTTTTGAATATGAATTGAAACCGAAAAATCCCCAATCAAGTTATCCTTAACTGAGATGACCCTTGGATCCCACATAATCAATATTCCCCAAACCGACCAACTGCAGGTAAAATGACCCACTCCACAAACCTCGACTTCCATATACTTGCAATGAAGCACCTATCCACCACCTCTCTTTTAATTTCCTGCAACACTACTAAATCTGGTCTTTCTTTGGCAAGGACAGCACGGATCAATCCCCTACGTGTAGCTGAACCACCTCCCCTAATATTCCATGAAACAACTTTCATCGATTCACTTCAACAGCCCTTGTAATCTCTCTGCTCCTACATTCATGACTCTCCACCAACCTTCCTGTCTTCTTTGATATTCAGAATTCCACCTTCTCTACACCCATCTTAGTTAAACACTCATTATCGACTACCCATTTATTTTCCTGCAACCCCAGTCCCACACTTTTCGTTCCTTCAACCAACCCATATTGCGGCCCTACTGAGTTGTTTCCCGATATACCCAACTCTTTAACCAATGGTGTAATTCCCACCCCACCCCTATTCTCTACCCCTCCCACCAACCCCCCTGTTGAACCTGACAAAGGAAGAGAATGGAAAGAATATTGATCAAGATAAGAAGGATTGGGTACAATCAACAATGCAAACCTTACTCGGAGATGCTTCAAAAAAGTCCCCCAAATCTTCGAGCTGCAGGGATTGCATTGTCGACTTGTCCGAATTGACTGAAATATGATCTTCACTGGATTCACAACCTTCGTCTGAGATATCATCCATTACTCCTTGTGTTGATTGTTCCTCCCAATTTCCATCATCACAATCTAGTGTATCTATGCCATCCTCAATGAATGAGATCTTTGAAGCTTCTCCCTTACGCACATAAATTGAATCATCATGTGACTTCACATGTTTCCTACGATAGACATACTCAAACTTCCTTTCTTTGGGACTACTTTCCACCTCTATATCTGGTTGGCCCGTCTTTGGTGTCGGTAAATTGTTCACTGATTCAATCATCCCTTTCTGAAATTCAGTCTCTTTTTTCCGCCTTATCTTTTTAAGAATCTGAATTTGCTTCCCTCGATGCCATCGTTCAGACACAAATATCAGAATCTAACGATTACAAACTTAGATATCTAAAAAGATAGAACTGACAGGGAAGATGGCAGTCCCCCACCAGAGATTAAAGGTAATTTTCAAGACTAAATTTATTGAGAAATGTAATATTTGTCTCACCTCCCCAAGCATAAGGTCTACACGATGCCCTTCAACCGATTAAAAATACTAGTCCATCTAAAACCACACTAAACAAATCCAGGCTCCTCAAGAGTGAAACTTAATTTATTTAAATAATTGATGAACTTCGTATTAATTAAATATTATAGTAAATTACATGCCACACAAATATATTTCAGAATCAATAACAAAACTTAAAAAAGTAATTTAAGCCAAATTTACAAACATAATTTCAATTTACTTATTTAAATTACTACATTCATCTCATAAATGATCAATTAATGCATTTCATCTACACAAATATCATAATCTAACGATTACAAACTCAGATATCTAAAAAGATAGAACTGGCAGGGAAGATGGCAGTCCCCCACCAGAGATTAAAGGTAATTTTCAAGACTAAATTTATTGAGAAATGAAATATTTGTCTCACCTCCCCAAGCATAAGGTCTACACGATGCTCTTCAACCGATCAAAAATACTAGTCCATCTAAACCACACTAAACAAATCCAAGCTCCTCAAGAGTGAAACTTAATTTATTTAAATAATTGATTAACTTCGTATTAATTAAATATTATAGTAAATTACATGCCACACAAATATATTTCAGAACCAATAAAAAAACTAAAAAAAGTAATTTAAGCCAAATTTACGAACATAATTTCAATTTACTTATTTAAATTACTTTATTCATCTCATAAATTAATGTATTTCATAGAGCAACGTCCACCACTTTATCGTTCATTTGTCTATACTGAACGAAGAATTTTTTAAATTTCATAGTTTCATCTTCAAACAATTCCACACCCACAGCTAGCGCTTCCATCTTCCATAACATCTTCAATAGGCGCATCACTTGTTAGTGCATTGCTCTTTATCAAAAGAGATTTGAAGAAAGTGTTGCTTGAATTGGGTTTTCAGTGGGTGTTTCCGAGGACAGCTGCATATATGATTGTCATGGAGCCGGGAGGAGTTCCAACCAGAAAATTTAAGACGTTCTGGCACGTTATGATACATTGTACGCTTTGGTCTATATGGTTGGAGAGAAATAAAAGAATATTCCAAGACGTTTCGGAAACAGCGGAAGATATCTGGGAGAAAATCAAGTTCAAGGTTGCGAGTTGGTTAATAAGTATTAAAGAATTTAATCATTTGACTATTTCTGATTTGATTAGGGATTGGAAATATGTGTGGGCATGAAGTTAGTAGGATAGTACTTTCTTAGTTGCGCTCAATCTACTTAGGCGGATTACTAATCCGCTAACTTTGTAAAATTTTATCTATTAATAAATTCTAGTTTCATATAAAAAAAAGGTCACGTTCATTCTCGATAATCATATTGTACATTATAATGTATGGAGTCATTATATGTAAATGATTTTTCTACCAAGTACTATCCAAGATACCACAATTGCGAATTGTGACAGAATTTCAAATGTGCGTTCTATGTTCTTCCACACATTCTTGTTCCATTGCAAAATAATTTTTTCCAGACCATGAGAATCATAAATTGTCCATTGGGATATATACAATCACTAAGTTATCACATATATTATATTTTTTCCTCTAGTAAAAATAATGCTGGTGAGGATAAATAACTTGTGTGATATTAGAAACAGATGGGATGCCTCCAAAACATTAAGTTTCTTACCCTGAAATACTAGAATATGCAAATCATATCCAAATATTATAATCAGATATCGTTTTTAAAACATTTATTGGAGATAGATTTGGGATATTTACAATAAATAACTAAGTATATCACATATATTCTTTCCTTTAATAAAATATTGTGTATAAGGAGAAAAACCTTGTGTGATATTAGAAACAAATTGGATACTTCCAAAACATTAAGCTTCTTACCCTGAAATACTAGAATATGCAAGTCATATCCATATATCATAATTAGATATTAGAGATCCACTACAATCTGTATGTTGTCCCACCAAAGTTGTGGAACAATTCTTCCATGCCCAATGCATGCAATCGAGGCTTGCCAACATTTCACAGAAACTACATTTTTTTACCAATATACAATAGTGATGCAAACATCATTGGTGGTAGGTGATCTAAGGTACAGCTTTACAAACACCTCCACAATAGTTATAGCACGACAAAAACGTTGTATACAATGAACTACAAATCTACAATAGACTGTCGTCCAACTTTAATATATTTATCGGTAGCATCCATTGGTAAAGCATATGTTAGCATCCGCAATGCAACTGTTATTTTTTATTAGTAAAGTGAAAGCAAGCGTCTTCAATTCAAACAAAGTCAAGTGATAGATATGGTGTGGGAAACTAACTGGAATGATCACTTCTCTTGGCCTCGAGTTGGAAGCAGTTGATAAATGAACGGTGCAGATCAAAGCTTCTAGATTACCTCAAGCAGATCAGGTGTAAAAATAAGATTGATAATTGAGAAGAGATAGACTTTCGAAAGGAATCGAGAGCTTAGTTAACAAGAATAGATAAAAACAATCTAGAGTGTTATTGCTATATGTAGATGACATGCTGTGAGATCTTGGAAATAACAAAACTCAAAGCTCAATTGAATGCAGACTTTGAAATGAAAGATTTAGGAGCTGCTAAAAGGTTCTGGGAATGGAAATTAAGAGAGATTGAAGGTCTAAATAATCGGTACTTATGTAGAAGCGACACTTTGGCATGACAAACTGCAAGCTTGTGCTAGGACCTCTTGCGTCTCATTTCACACTCAGCTTTGCAAGCTCCTAAAACAAAACAAGACCAGGAATATATGAATAAGATCCCATATGCTAGTGCCTTAAGGAATATTATGTACGCAATGGTTTGTTCAAGGCTACTGGGAAGCCATTAAATAGATAATCCGTCACATAAGAAGAACCTTGAATGTCGGGCTAAAATTCAAAGCTATATGCGAAGGAGTTTATGCTATCAGTGGCTATGTAGATGTGGAACATGTGGGAAGTTTAGACACCAGGAAATAAATCACAGGATAAATCTTCTGTGCATTTGGAACAGTAGTAAGTTGGAAAGCTATGTTCCAATCGGTAGTAGCCTTATCAACTACACAAGCAGAATACACAGCAACTACAGAACATAGTTATAAAAGGCGTGCGTCTGGCTGCGCCTAGGCGACAGGCGCACCCAGGTGTAACACTTTAAACAGCGCGCCTTGGGCGCTTGACCCAAATATATGTATACCATATAAATAAATCAAGCCCAATAAGTTTTAAAGCCCAATAACAAACCCAATCCATATTTAATGTTTAAAAAAGCCATGCAATCTCCATGCATACGTTCATCTACCTTCTGGCTGAAATTTTTTCTGCGTCAAATTGTTTGCGTCTGAAATTTTTTCTGCGCATCTCTGTCTCTCAAATTCTTTCTGTCTCTGCGCGTCTTTCTCTGATTCAAATTCTTTCTGGCCTGCACAGTCTTGCTCAAATTCTTTCTCCGTTTGCGGCTGCAGCGGCTCTCCTCGTCTCCCTTGTCTCAAATTCTGGTCCGCGCCTCTCTGTCTCTCTTTGCTGGCTGCTTCCGAACGTTCCAAATTCCAATTAAGGTAAATTTCTAGCCACATGAAGTGATTAAAAAACTGTGCTAGCGTGCGTCATCAAAAATCATAACATCAGCCACCAATATCAACTTTCATTGCTTCCCGGATGATTGGATTCATTAATATAATGTATTTCAACAATATATTTATATTTTATACTTTGTATTTATAATTTTAATTTTGTATTTCAGTAATATATAGCAGAATTCCAGAATATAGCCTGTTATTGCCAATAAAAATGTCAAATTCTGAATCACAAGCCCTTCGGAAAAATCCAATATGGAATTATGCAACATTAAAAGATCCAAAAAATACCAATAGAGTGAAGTGCAATTTTTGTGGGAAAATAACTAATGGTGGGATTTATCGACGTAAGCAACATCTTGTTGGAGGCAATAGAAATACGAAAACTTGCTCAAAATGTCCAGAGCATGTTAAAGAAGAAATCAGTTCTTATATAACAAAAAAGAATAACTGAAAAATCAAATGGATGTGATCCCTCACTTTGATGAAGTTGCAAAACAAGCTGGTCCAATAGATTTATATTTCTGACAAGATGCTGACGAGATAGTACCGCAAGGAAGGAAAAAATGCAAAGACAGCGAAGTTGTATGATGAAAATAAGAAAAAACTTAGGGGCTAGATGGATGTACGATGCAGGTATTCCATTTAATGCCATGAATTATGATAGTTTTAAACCATTTATTGAAGTTGTTGGACAATTTGGTTGTAGAATGAGGCCCCCTACTTATCATGAAGTTAAAGTAATATGTTTAAAAAAGAAGTTAGAATATACAAAATTGATATTGAAAGAATACATAGATGACCATTTTAAATATGGATGCACTTTGATGAAAGATGGGTGGACTGATAGAAAAAATAGGACATTGATTAATTTTTTGGTAAATGGTCCTAGAGGGACTGTGATTATAGAATCAGTGGATGGGTCGAGCTATTCTCACATGGGTGCGAAATTGTTTGATTTGTTCGACAAACATGTGCAACAAATTGGGGCAAAGAATGTGGTTCAAATTGTTACTGATGGTGCAAAGGCAAATGTTTTAGCTGGTATGGTTTTAACTTTTAAATTTTGATATTAGTTATATCACTTTATATAAAATTATCATACTATTTAAATTAGTTCTAACTTCTGATGTGTAATTTTTATATTGTATTTAAATTTTAATGAACATGAGTCATTTGGAAACACATTATCCTCACTTATATTGGTCTCCATGCGCTGCTCATTGTTTAGAACATGACAGATTCACGAGACAGAAAGATATGGTTAGCGCTGGGAAAACTCGTTTTGCAACTGTTTTGTAGACTTTGAGGCGGTTTCATAAGCACAAGGAGAGTTTGAAAAAAATGTTTACATCTGAGAAATGGACCACTAGTAAATTTGGACAACAAAGGTTATACTTTTAGGCCGTTAAAATGGGTGGTCCAGTGGTGAAAATTCTTTGATTGGTTGATGGGAAAAAAAACCTCCAATCGGCTATATTTATGAGGCAATGGATCGGGCTAAAGAAGTTTTTGCTGCCTCATTTGATCAAAAAGAGGATAAATATAAAAATATTTTTGATATAATTGATCATATGTGGACGATACAACTCCATCGACCTTTACATGCTACTTGGCATTTCTTAAACCCGGAGTTCTATTCAGATTCTAATATAGAAAATGACAGTGAAGTTGTAACGAATTTGTATAAATGTATCGCTAGGATGTGTGAAACCGAGGAACTACAAGATAAGATCATGGACCGGTTGCCGATGTACAAAAAGGCTGAAGCATAGTTATTTGGGGCGCAAGGCGCACTAAAGCGCAAGGGTGTCTTGGGGCCTGAGGCGCGAGGCGAAGCGCACGCTTTATCGAAGTAAAGCGCATTTGACACATATTTTAAAATTCAACATATATAAAATATTTTATAAGATTTAAATTAAATGCTTTGACAAAGATAAAAAAATAATATAAATAAAAATTCATTAGCAGATAATGTAGCATAAATCATAACCAAAAAAAACTCCAATCATCTAAAATTCATTAGTAAGTCGTAAGCGCATCATAATATATTAACCAAAAAACTTCAAAAATCTAAATCATCAAATTCATTTTCATCATCCCCAACTGTATGACCAGAAGCTGAAGCTCCAGATTTGTATCCTTCTGATTCCTCATCGTTTTCGACGAAATCAATTTCTTCATCCTCTCCATTGCTATAACGATAGATAGTAGATCTTCTTTTATACGTATTTAATGTACTCGTACTAGCCGCTACTTCTTTTGTAGAGGATGTGCCTCGAGATCTAAAACTATAGGCATCTTCATCAACCCCAGAAGCTCGTCCAACTTCACCCCAAGTCAAACTATTATCATCAAATACGAGATCATTTTCGTCACCACTATTATTATTTAATTATCCCATCAACCATTCATTACTATCATCGATATCAGCCAAAGAAATAGGATAAATCATATCATGCATATCATATCGGCGCCTCAAAGCCCTGTTATACTTGATGTCAACCAAATCATTCAATTTTTTTTGCTCCAATTTATTTCTTCTTTTGGAATGAAGCTGCACATATTTGATACAAATTAATTTTAGCTTTAAAATAATAAATTTATTTAATATTTCATTAAAGACTAATACTTATTACTCACATGTTCAAACACACTCCAATTTCGTTCACAAGCAGATGAGCTACAAGTAAGGCTAAGAACTTTCCCCGCGAACACTTGCAATTCGGGTGTTGAACACCCATAAGCCAACCACCATTCCGCCGGTAATTTTGAAACAAAATAAAAAATTGAGCATTAAAACAATTACATATCAATTATCATACAATAAAAATAAAATATTGATTACCTAGTGATTTTTTGTTTCTTTGTCTTGACTCATTCGGCCCTTTTGTACATTGGCAATTTATCGATGATCTTATCCTGTAACTCCTCGGTTTCACACATCCTAGCGATACATTTATATAAACCCGTCACAACTTCATTATCATTTTCTATATTAGAATTCGAGTAGAAGAACTCCAGCTTTAAGAAATGCCCAGCAGCATGTAAAGGTCGATGGAGTTGTATCGTCCACCTATGATCAATTATAGCAAAAGTATCTTTATATCTATCCTTTTTGTTATCAAATGAGGCAACAATAGCTTCTTTAGCCCGATCCATTGCCTCATAAATATAGCTCATTGGAGTTTTTTTTTCCCCATCAACCAATCGAAAAACTTTCACCATGGGACCTCCTACTTTAATAGCATAAACAATCATATTCCAAAACGAAGGCATTAATATAACCTCTGCTGCCCGCTTACCTGGTGCCTCCTTTGCGAATCTACTAGTGGTCCATTTATCAGATGTAAACATTTTTCTCAAACTCGCTTTGTGATTTTTAAACCATTTTAAAGTCAAAAAAACGGTTGCAAAACGAGTTTTTCCAGCTCTGACCATATCTTTCTGCCTCGTGAATTCTCATCATGTTAAAACTTGGGGCCCGTTATATATATATCCATTAGCCATCATTGCTCTTTCATATACCTTCTTCAAGTGAGGAAGTTTAAAAAAATCTTCAAGCATCAAATCTAAACAATGAGCAGCGCATGAAGACAAATATAAGTGAGGATATCGTGTTTCCGAATGACATCCTATTCATTAAAATTTAAATGCAATATATAAATTACACATTAGAAGTTACAACTTTAATTTAAATAATATAATAATTTAATAAAGTGATATAACTAATATAAAAGTTTAAAAGTTAAACCATACCAGGTAAAACATTTGTGCTTGCACTATCAGTAACAATTTGAACCACATTCTTTGTCCCAATTTGTTGCACATATTTGTTGAACAAATCAAACAATTTCGCACCCGTGTGATAATAGCTCGACCCATCCACTGATTCTATAAACACAGTCCCTCTAGGACTTTTAAACCATACCAGCTAAAACATTTGCGCTTGCACTATCAGTAACAATTTGAACCACATTCTTTGTCCCAATTTGTTGCACATATTTGTTGAACAAATCAAACAATTTCGCACCCGTGTGAGAATAGCTCGACCCATCCACTAATTCTATAAACACAGTCCCTCTAGGAACCATTTACCAAAAAATTAATCAATGTCCTATTTTTTTTTTTTGTCTACCCATCTGCCATCAAAGTGCATCCATATTTAACATGGTCATCCGTGTATTCTTTCCATATCAATCTTGTATGTTCTAACTCTTTTAAGCATGTAACTCTACTTCATGATAAGTAGAGGGCATCATTTCACAACCAAATTATCCAACAGCTTCAATAAATGGTTTAAAACTATCATAATTCACGGCGTTAAAAGGAATACCTGCATCATACATCCATCTAGCGAACTTTTGCACAGCATTCTCTCTCAGTTTCTTCTTATTTTCATCATACAACTTCGCTGTCATTGCATCTTTTTTCTTTCCTTGCAGTACAGTCTCATCAACATCTTGTCGGAAGTATAAATCTATTGGACCAGTTTGTTTTAGTTTCTTCCCAGGAAAATCAGGTGCAAGATTAGAATGCTGACCAAATGAAACTGATTTAGGTCGTTTCCCTTTAGCCAGTATATCTTCTTCAACTTCCAAATCCAAATATTCTTGTTGTTCTGCAACTTCATCAAAGTGAGGAATCGCATCCATTTGATTCTTCAGTTCTTTTTTTTCGACATATAAGAACTAATTTCTTCTTTCACGTGCTCTGGACATTTTGAGCAAATTTTCGTATTCTTATTGCCTCCGACAAGATGTTGTTTATGTCGATAAATCCCACCATTAGTTGTCCCACAAAAATTGCACTTCACTTTATTGGTATTTTTGGGTCTTCTAGTGTTGCGTAATTCCATGCTGGATCTTTTCGAAGGGCTTGTGATTCAGAATTTGACATTTTTATCTGTAAAAACGGGTTTTATTCTAGACTTCTGCAGTAAGTTACTGAGCTGGAAATACAAAATTAAAAATACAAATACAAAATATAAAATATAAATATATTGATGCAATACAATATATTAATTAATCCAATCACACGAGAAGCAATGAAAGTAATAAACCAATATTGAAATCAAGCAACAGTAACATACTTGAGAGTCTGAGACAATGTGTTTGGCTTTAATTTGTAAATGATCCTAATTCCTGATAAATAATAATAAAATTATAAAAGTAAATTGCAACAACAGTAAGAAAAGAATTCTTTTCCTAATAACAATTCACAGCAACAAGACATCAAGCAAAGCCATGCAGATTGTCGGGCTAGCAAAGACAGGTGATCATTGATCCATATACAATAAATCCTATATTGTAATCCACAAAACCAACTCTTAAATACTCATAGTTTTTGAAGAAGCAAACTAGCACAGATGATGAAAAACACTAGAACAAAGAGAGACGAACAGAACCAGAGAGTTTGAGAAATTGAGACGTAGACTTAGAGAAAGGCCGCTGCGCAACTCCAGAAAGAATTTCACACACCGGTAAGGAAAAGAACGTACATGCAGATTGTAAGGCTTTTTTAAAACATTAAAAAAAGCTTTTGTTGTTATTGGGTTTTAAATTTTATTGGGCTTGAGTTATATATAGTGAATCGCATCGTATATTACAAAAGCGCACAGGCGCGCGCCTTTCTGCAGAGGCGTGCCTGGGCCGAGGCACGCCTCAGGCGCGCGCTTGTTTAATGTCGCGCGCCTGGGTGCGCCTAGGCGCTCGCCTTTCATAACAATGGGCTGAAGGACTTGTTGGAATGCCCATAGCAGTTAGACAAAGAAACAAAAAACACCTGGTAATCAATATTTTTATTTTTATTATTATATAATAATTGACATGTAATAGTTTTAATGTTCAATTTTTTATTTTATTTCGAAATTACCAGCGGAATTGTGGTTGGCTTATGGGTGTTCAAAACCCGAATTGCAAGTGTTCGCCGTGAAAGTTCTCGGCCTTACTTTTAGTTCATCTGCTTGTGACGAAATTGGAGTGTGTTTGAACATGTGAGTACTAAGTATTAGTAATTAATGAAAAATTATATAAATTTATTATTTTAAAGCTAAAATTAGTTTGTATCAAATATGTGCAGCTTCATGCCAAGAGAAGAACTAGATTGGAGCAAAAAAAAATATGAATGATTTGGTTTATATCAAGTATAATAGGGCTTTGAGGCGCCGATATGATATGAGTGATACGATTGATCCTATTTCTTTGGCTCATATAGATGATAGCAATGAATGGTTGATGATGGACTAAATAATAATAGTAATGACGAAAATGATCCCGTGTTTGATGATGATAGTTTGACTTGGGGTGAATTGGACGAGCTTCTGGGGTTGATGAAGATGTCTATAATTTTAGATCTCGATGTCCATACTCTACAAAAGAAGCAGCGGTTGGTACGACTTACGAGTATGTTAAATGCGTACAAAAGAAGATCCACTATCCATCGTTATAATAATAAAGAGGAAGAAGAAATTGATTTTGTTGAAAATGATGAGGAATCAGAAGGATACAAATCTGGAGCTTGAGCTTCTGGAGATAAAGATGATGATAAAGTTGGGGAAGATGAAGATAAATTTGATGATTTAGATTTTTTAAGTTTTTTCCTTAATATATTATGATACACTTAGGAAATTTTAAATGATTGAAGTTTGTTTTTTGTTAAGATTTATGCTACATGATCTATTAATGAACTTTTTTATATTATTTGTTATCTTTGTGAAAAATATTTAATTTAAATATTATGAAATACTTTATATATGTTGAATTTTAAAATTTGTGTCAAATGCGTTTTATTTCGATAAAGTGTTCGCTTAGCTTTGAGCCTCGTGCCTCGCGCCTCAGGCCCCAAGGCACCCTAGCGCTTTAGTGCGCCTTGCGCCCCAAATAACTACAGAATCCATCAAAGAAGCTATGTGGATGAGAGGCTTTATGGTTGAACTTGGATTCGGACAGCAAGTTGTGACAATGTTCTGCGATAATCGAAGTGCAATTCACTTAGTCAAGCATCAATTGTTCCAAGAAAGATCCAAACACATTGATGCAAACTACATTTTCTGAGAGAAGTGATGAAACTGGAACCGTATTTGTTAGCAAAATCAGTACAGATCATAAAACCCTGCGGATATGTGTACCAGAGTACTACTAAGTGCAAAGTTCAATCATTGTTTGGACCTAAAAAATGTGGCTAGTGATGTAGGGCCTGGAGGAAGGTTAGTGGAGGCACCACTATGTAAATTTGAATGGAGACAACGTGGAGATTTGTGAACGAAAGTGCCTTCAATTCAGACAAAGCCGATTGACAATTTAGTATCTGAAACTAACTAACTCGAATGATAACTTCTCTTGGCCTGGATTTGGAAGCAATTTATAAATGAACGATGCAGATCAACACTTCTAGATTACTTCAAATAGATGGAAGTATAAAAGGAAGATTGATATTGAGAAGAGATAAACTTTCCAAAAGAATCGAGAACTTAGTTATCAAGAAGAGAGAAAAATAATCTAGCGTTTCCACTTGTTAGATTGAGAAAATACAAGAGTGATGTATTTTTCTAGAGCTCAGATATAATTCTCGATAGATTGTAACTTGTAAACGATTGGCGATAGTGGTGACCCATGACTCTAGTGGATGTAGGCATTACCTCAGCCGAACCACCTAAAAACTTTGTTGTGTTTAGGGATGTAAATGAACCAAACCGTTTGTGAGCTATTCGAAGCTCGATTCAATAAAATCTCGTTTAATGAGGCCCGTTAAGATAAACGAACTAAGCTCAAGTTTTACAATATTCAGCTCGTTAGCTCGTGAACATGTTCGTTGGTAAGTTCATGAGTCATCTCTTACATGAATAAATAATAATTTTGATATTTGATGTATTGATTTTGCACATTCCTTACAAAATATATTAAATTTATTTATTAGAATGAATTTACAAATTTTAATAACAATGTTATATTTTTCTCTAAATATATAATTTACTTTTTAATAAATTTAATATATATTTATATTTATTAAACTCTTTAGGCTCGATAAAAGCTTGAATAAGCTCGTGAGCCATGAATATATACATTAAATAAAACTTGAGCTCAGCTAGATTATAAACGAGTCAAGCTCAAACACTCAAAAATTCGGCTAGGCTCGATTACATCCCTAGTTGTGTTCATTCTTGATTCTTATACCAAAATTCTCTACAAGTAAAAAAAATCCAACTCTACTAAGATAATCTTCTCCTTTGTGAAGTATCATCGTCTCTCTGTAGACCTTCACTACATTAGCAATACAAAGGACTAGAATTCAAGACATTCGGAATTGTCTTCGAAACATTGGTTCATTGTGTCTTAGATTTCAACAAAGTAATTATTAGACTAGATATGACCGATGAGTTCCGGATCACAATGGACAACTTTATGACCGGGAAATATTTTGTTGATGCTTGACTTCAGAAACATGTTGGTTGATGTAAAAAAAGGTCTCTTTGTAAATACAAGTCTTACTCTTTGTTTCTTTGATTAATGGCCTCAACCTAATTTTAGAGCTCTTAAATCTAATTCATTATTGCACATTGTTGATAAGTTTTGTCAGGATAAGTGGTTTGGTTTATCTCTTTTTTTATTTTTAAATTATATTGATCTTATCTTTCAGTTGTAGGAGTTTATTATATATTCTGAAACATTACTCATATTATTAACTTTGAAGCATTCAATAAAATAGTTATGTCTTCCGTATCAATTCTTTCACGGTTATTAGCTTTTATGGTATCAGAGAACTATTAAAAGCTACAGCCACCAATGGTTAAGCTTTTGCCTATTCGTTCTCAATTACAACTTACTGATGTGTTCACAAAACCGTGGCTGTCTGCTGCATTAGTTCCCTTATTATCCAAGATGAACATCAAATATCTTTGTCGTCCACCTTGAGGGGGAGTTTTATATTTTATGATTATCCACAATCAGTTAGTTGAATAGTTAGCAAGTTAATTAGGTAATACTCACGTAACTGTAATTACACATACAAATACAAAGTGATGTACTGTGCATACTTTCACTTTCTTCTTTAATGTAACACAATGAATTCAAACACTCTGTTCTATTGAACTCATAGATGTAAAATCAACTCCTTTCAAAGGCATTTACGAATCTTTAGTTCATCATTAGTGAAATAACCAAATTGTTTCAAATTCACGAAGTTCTTACACTTCTTCTGAAGACAAACACCTATGTCTCGATGCATCTCATAAGCTTACTATAGGTGCAAACCAATACAAAGACCGACTTTTTAGGCTCGTGTCAAGCAAAAACACATTTTGGAACATAAAGTAATTTTAATTGTGTCAACAAGCATGCGCGGGCACAATTTCACACAAAAGGAAAGTTCACTGACAAGGAATTGGTAAATGCTCATGCTGGCATCGATGGCGATTTTTCGGCCAAAATAGCTCTCGAATTTCTGCTCTTTCAATGCCTTGGGAGCATTGTCCGCCAACAGCTTCGTTAAACCCTAGATATTGACAGGAAAAAAGCACTTTTTTAACACCCGGAGCACAAAAATCAGTAGGAATAGAACTAGGACCAAATAGTTACCTTAATTCCCATTTGAGATGCTGAGAATGTAAGAAAACTGTCTATGTTTGCATCGACGTCGCCTGGATGTAGGGTTTTATGCTTTTCCCGCCATTTTCAGATCCCTTGTTTGATGCGAACCGGGTGAGCTCGAGCTTCGTTACTGCTCTTTTCGAGATTTTAGAGGACCGTCGGTAGATTTTTTGGTGATAAATTTAAATATGTAATAAATTTAGTAGAGAGAATGAGAAAGAATTCGTTTTTCTTATTACAATTAAACACCACTATTTATAATGTAGAGAGGTTAGTCTATAAAAGGAACATTACAATCAAATCAATCACCTAAATATCATACATATATATAACACTCCCCCTTAGATGATTGATGGAGAATCCAATGTTGCCTCGTTAAAACCTTGTCAGTAAAACCCAGTGGGAAAAACCTGAACGAAGGAAAAAGAATACAACAACTAATACTCCCCCTGATTTCAATCACCGAAGATCTGTTAATTGATGCATTCCTATCTTGTACACCAATTTCTTGAATGTTGATGTTGGTAACGCTTTTGTGAATAAATCAGCTACATTGTCACTAGAACGAATTTGTTGTACATCAATATCACCTTTCTTCTGAAGTTCGTGTGTGTAGAAAAACTTTGGCGAAATATGTTTCGTTCGATCACCTTTGATATATCCTCCTTTTAGTTGTGCGATGCAAGCAGCATTATCTTCAAATATAGTCGTCGGGCTATCTTTCATTGTTGGTAACCCGCATGATTCTTGAATATGTTGGGTTACGGACCTCAACCACATACATTCTCGACTTGCTTCATGCATTGCAATGATCTCCGAGTGATTAGATGTTGTCGCTGTTAAAGTTTGCTTTGTCGACTTCCATGAAATAGCAGTGCCCCCTCGTGTAAACACATAACCTGTTTGGGATTTGGCTTGATGTGGATCTGAAAGATAGCCTGCATCTGCATATCCTATTAAAGATAAATTTGATTTTTTCGAATAAAACAATCCCATGTTAATTGTACCACGAAGGTAACGAAATATGTGTTTCACACCATTCCAATGTCTTCGGGTAGGAGAAGAACTATATCTTGCTAGGAGATTAACAGAAAATGCTATATCTGGTCGAGTGCAATTTGCAAGATATGACAATGCACCAATTGCACTAAGATATGGTACTTCAGGACCAATGATTTTTTCTCCATGTTCAAGTGGACAGAAAGGATCTTTATTAGTGTCGAGTGATCGGACGACCATTGGTGATGTTAATGAGTGTGCTTTGTCCATGTAAAAGCGTTTTAATATCTTTTCTGTATATGAAGATTGATGAACAAACATTCTTTCGGATAAATGTTCAATTTGCAATCCAAGACAGAACTTTGTCTTTCCCAAGTCTTTCATCTCAAATTCACTTTTTAAATAATTGGCAGTCTTGGTGAGCTCTTCGGGAGTTCCTATAAGATTTAAATCATCGACATATACTGCCACGATTGCAAAACCCTCATCCGTTCTTTTTGTAAAAACACATGGGCAAATAATATCATTTGTATAGCCTTCTTGTAGTAGAAACTTGCTAAGACGATTGTACCACATGCGTCCGGATTGTTTTAATCCATATAATGATTTTTGCAATTTTATTGAGAACATGGTCTTGGGGGTTGTATCACTTGCTTCTGGTCGTTTAATTCCTTCAGGGATTTTCATGTATATGTCGTTATCAAGTGAACCATATAAATATGCAGTGACCACATCCATTAGTCGCATGTCCAAATTTTCTGATACAGCCAAGCTGTAGAGGCCTAAAAATCCGTGCTTGAAAAATTGCGGAAAATTTAAAAATTTTCTTTTTAAATAAATAAAATTGCCTCATTCATAATTGAACTGATAAATAAAGTTTGATGTTCAAAGTGGCAGAGGAAGAAATTAACATTTTTCGAAACAACAGTTAAAAATTTATCCAACAATATATAAAAATGTCTGAGCAACCATATAATAATAAATGCTGAACTGAGGTCCTCGGGTCCTACTACTGCCGACTCGAGCTGGCTCACTGGTCCCCGTCCTCGA
The DNA here is from genome assembly GCF_012295235.1 of Primulina huaijiensis. Taxonomy (NCBI): domain Eukaryota; kingdom Viridiplantae; phylum Streptophyta; class Magnoliopsida; order Lamiales; family Gesneriaceae; genus Primulina; species Primulina huaijiensis. The sequence continues at coordinate 17,280,121 of NC_133319.1, forward strand.
TCCCGACATCATCAACAGCACCTAAAACAATCAAGTCTAGTGAGTCTAAAGACTCAACATGCATATATCGTAAATAATAAGTAAATAAATAGTAAAATTTTGCATGTGATAATAATATCATGTCATGAGGCATAATGTGAAAATAACTGGTCGTGAGAAATTATAATACGTGCATAACTGAACTGAAAATCATAATGAAAATGTTTGCTCCTTGGAGCCCTGTCATGAAATAACTGTAATAATTTTCTGGTGAGATTATGGTCTATGCAAGTGGTCCCTGAACTGAACTGAGCTGACCGGTAATTGGCGACCGGAATGAAACTGAACTGACCGATAACTGACGAACGGGCCGGTAACTGGCGACCGGACTTAATAATGTATGTCTGATCAGACTACTGCCACAGTATACTGGGTGAAACAACTGAACTGACCGGTAACTGGCGACTGGACTTAAGCATGATAGTAAAGTGACCACAAGCAATATCGCATAAATCTCAAAATTTGTATTTTTGCACGTAATATAATTAATTAACATAATTAAATATCATGTCATAATCTTGCTGATTGGATTGGATCGCTCCCAGGCTCGCTGCAATCTAAATGTGTCATGAAAATATGCAATAGCTTTATAATGTCCAACTATGCAATTAAATCCGAAAATGCACAATTACGTCCAACGACTCCGTATTTAATCATGACCCCGAACCAACCCGAACCAACACTGACCTAACATGTAGTCATGATTAAAATACGTCCAAAATGATGAAATAATGCTCCAAAAATGGTGAGGGTCGAAATCTAGGTGAAATGGAGGCCAAAACACGAAACGCTCTTTCGAGAGTCAATTTGGCATATTGCACCGTAAATTCTCGTACGACCTCAAAAATGATCCGAATCATGAACGGCCAAAAACATGACCTTCCTAACTCGATGAGGCACTGTCCAGTCCAAGGCCATAGGCTAAAAGCCAACCGAGAACTCGAACGAGCCACTGAACCGTCACAGCAAGTTGCTGTCAAATTCCAGCAGCAGCAACTTCGCTTGCATCGCGTCGTTTGCGAGACTTTTGGCCATTGGGGCTTGAACCACCGACCAGAGCCTCTCAACAACATCCCAAGGAATGATTTGAACCATGGCTAAGGGTCCTAGGCCAGCCACAATTCGCAACATTCCAGCAACATCAGAAAAGTTCACCCGAGAGCACCTTTGCATGCGCGTGAGGTGTTTGGCTTTGATTGCTGTCTCGTGTCGTTCCAGTGGCCATTTGATTGACCATGACACGATCTAGACATCTAGGGGCATGGTATGAACCGTGGCTAAGGGCCATAGGCCAACCAAGATCCACACCATTCCACAAAATTGAAACAACACATGCTGTCAAAAAAACGAAGGGGCCGAGAGGGGAGGGGTTGTTCTTGCATTTTATTTAAAAACCGATGCACCATGGACCAAGCCACCAAAAGGGCAACTTAGTCACGTCTTAGACATGCTAGGGGAGTGATCTAACCATGGCTATATGCCTTGTGGCAGCCCAGATCAGATCCATCACCTTGACAGCACACAACAGATTTTTCGAAAACTAAAAGGGCCAAGATTGAAGAGTTGCTGTCAAATTCGAAATCTATCATGCATGTGGCTTGTTTGAATGGACCATCATGGTCTTGATACACTCTAGCATGTGTCTAGATGTAGCCTAGTGAGCCTGGAGTCGAGCCATCCACCTGAAACATCAAAACAAGAGAACCCGTGAAGAGCATCATGAAACTCGAAAATTCTGCATTCTTATTTTCTGAAAATCCTTGGTGTATTTCGGTTTATGCATGAAATGATGATCATAAATCATAAAAATAATGATAGTATGACTTGATTGAAGAGTCAAGGAAGAATATATGCATGCCTGGTTTCGTTTGAACGAAAAACGAAAGAATGAAACGATTCGGCGCGGAGGAGGTGGAGCGTTTTCTTTTCTTGCTTGCTACTCGATTTTTCTCTCTTGTTCTAGGCTATGAGGGTCACGATTTTTAATCTGAAATGGCTGCTGTTTTCGGCGATGGAGGAGGGGATTAAGTGGTTAGGGGAGTGAGGGGGAGATCCACTAATAAAGGGATACTAATGCAAGACCAAGTCTACCTCTCATTTAAATTTTGAAATGTTGTTTGATATCAAATAATTTGTTGGAGAGGGAGTGGATGGGGTGGCCGATTTTCTCAAGCTAGACCAGGTTAGGATAATGCTAATTAGTTAATTAAATGGTGCTCCCAAAAATCAAAGAATTATCCTACTAATTAAATACAAAGAAAGGTTTAAAGGTGGTGAGTTGGCAAGTCCTTGTTCAATCTACTAAGGGTGGCCGAAATTTAGACAATAAAATGAAAGGAAATGTTAATTATTAACTAAATTTATAACCCTTAAAAGCCTTACCTATTCTTTAATTAATTTAGTGAACTAACCCCTTAATTAAGGAACTTAAATGAATTTATTTTCTACTCACCTCAAGTAACTTAAATAATTTCATAAACCTCCTTTTAACTTAAATTAACTTTCTTGATAGCTAAAATAAATTTCTGAAATATTTTCTGAATCTTAAATTTTTATCTCTAAACTCCAACTCCAGTCCGGCCTTACTGAAATAACTGAAAGGATAAAAATTTAAACTACTACGTAAAATAATTAAATTTAAATACTCATGCAATAAAAATCATTTTAAAATACTAGAATTATGCATGGCTTATACGTAGTCTAATTGCGGGTTCTACAATCCTTCCCCCTTAAAAGAAATTTCGTCCTCGAAATTAAGACTCACCGAATAACTCGGTCGACTCCTCATCTCTGGCTCAGACTCCCATGTAGCTTCCTCCTCTGAATTGTTGAGCCATTTGACTTTCACTCGCTTAACCAGCTGGTTCCGAAGCTTCTTTTCCTGCCTGTCTAGGATCTGCACCGGTCTCTTCTCATAAGATAGGTTCGGAGTGAGATGAAACGGCTCAAAATTCAGCACATGCGAAGGATTCGCCATATACTTCCTTGGCATGGAGACGTGGAACACGTTGTGTACTCCGGCCAGATTCGGCGGAAGAGCAACACGATAAGCTAGCGTCCCAACTCTGTCAAGGATCTCAAATGGTCCAATAAATCTCGGGCTGAGCTTCCCTTTCTTCCCGAATCTCATGACACCCTTCATAGGTGCCACCTTCACGAAAACATGGTCGCCGACAGCAAACTCTAACTCTCTCCTTCTCTGATCTGCATAGCTCTTCTGTCGACTCTGAGCAGTCCTCATTCTATCACGGATTCGGGCTACTACATCAACAGTCTGCTGAATAATCTCTGGACCCAGCTCTGCTCTCTCTCCCACTTCATCCCAATGAACAGGAGATCTACACTTGCGGCCATACAGTGCTTCATACGGTGCCATACCAATAGACGACTGGAAGCTGTTGTTATAGGTGAACTCTACCAATGGCAAGTTCGACTCCCAACTCCCTGAGAAATCAATGACGCAAGCTCGGAGAAGATCCTCCAAAATCTGAATGACTCGCTCTGACTGCCCATCTGTCTGCGGATGAAAAGCTGTGCTAAACAGCAACTTCGTCCCCATAGTCAAATGCAAACTCTTCCAAAAAGAGGAAGTGAATCTGGGGTCTCTGTCAGATACGATCGAAACTGGAATGCCATGGAGTCGGACTATCTCTCGGATATACAACTCTGCATACTGAACCATGGTGAATGTCGTCTTAATAGGCAAGAAGTGCGCTGATTTGGTAAGACGATCTACAATTACCCATATAGCATTCGATCCCCTGGCTGACTTCGGCAATCCGGTCACAAAGTCCATGGTAACATTCTCCCACTTTCACTCGGGAATAGGAAGAGGCTTGAGCATACCTGCTGGTCTCTGGTGCTCTGCCTTCACTAACTGACAAGTCAGACACTCGGATACAAACCGTCTGATGTCCTTCTTCATACCAGGCCACCAATACAATAGCTGCAGATCTTTGTACATCTTCGTACTCCCTGGGTGAATAGAGTACGGCGACATATGGGCCTCTGATAAGATGTCTGCTCGGATAGAATCACTGCTAGGAACCCTTATCCTGTCTCGGTATCTCACTATGCCGTCGCTGACTGAATACAAAACACTGTCTTTGGCCTCATCTCTTTGCTTCCACTTGGCCAACTGCTCATCTGCTGTCTGATCACTACGAATACGGTCAAGAAGGGAAGACTGAATGGTCAAGGTAGATAGACGGGGAACTCTACCTCGAGGGTAAGTCTCAAGATCAAACTTCTGCATCTCAGACTGAAGAGGTCTCGAAACTGCCAAACGAGCCATCACTGCAACTTTTCTGCTCAATGCATCTGCAACTACATTAGCCTTACCCGGGTGGTAGCTAATGTCACAATCGTAGTCTTTCACAAGCTCCAACCAACGCCTCTGACGCATGTTCAGCTCCTTCTGCGTAAAGAAATACTTGAGGCTCTTGTGGTCGGTAAAGATCTGGCACTTCTCTCCATACAGATAGTGCCTCCAAATCTTCAAGGCAAAAACTACGGCGGCCAACTCTAAATCATGGGTAGGGTAGTTCTTCTCATGAGTCTTCAACTGTCGAGAAGCATACGCTATGACCTTCCCATGCTGCATCAATACTGCACCCAAACCGAGCTTCGAAGCATCGGTATATAGCACAAACTCACCGGGCCCTGATGGCATAGCCAAAACTGGTGCTGAGATAAGAGTTTGCTTCAACGTATCGAAGCTCTTCTGACACTTCTCGCTCCAAACAAATTTCACATTCTTCTTTGTCAGTGCTGTGAGTGGAACTGCAATCGAGGAGAATACCTTGATGAACTTCCGGTAATATCCTGCTAAGCCAAGAAAACTGCGGATCTCTGATGCATTCTGCGGCACAACCCAATCTGTGACTGCTGCAACTTTCGCTGGGTCTACCTCGATGCCACTGCTAGAAACAATGTGGCCTAAGAACGCCACTTTCTCCAACCAGAATTCTCATTTACTGAACTTTGCGAATAATTTGTGCTTCTGCAATGTCTGCAATACTATAGTTAGATGCCTGCTGTGATCCTCCTGATTTTTGGAGTAGACGAGGATGTCGTCTATGAACACTATCACAAACTGATCGAGGTACGGCTGAAATACGTGATTCATGAGATCCATGAAAATCGCTGGCGCATTCGTCAAACCGAACGGCATCACAAGGAACTCATAGTGGCCATAACGAGTCCTGAAAGCTGTCTTCGAAACATCGGTGTCTCTCACCCTCAACTGGTGATAACCTGAACGCAGATCTATCTTGGAGAAAATCGAAGCTCCCTGCAACTGGTCAAACAGATCCTCAATCCTCGGAAGTGGGTATTTATTCTTCACTGTAACCCTGTTCAACTCCCGGTAGTCAATACAAAGCCTCATCGAGCCATCCTTCTTCTTAACAAACAAGACTGGCGCGCCCCAAGGTGAGAAACTCGGGCGGATGAACTCCTTATCAAGAAGTTCCTGAATCTGCTTCTTAAGCTCTGCCATCTCTGTCGGTGCAAGTCGGTACGGTGCTTTGGAGATTGGAACCGTACCTGGCATAAGCTCGATAGAAAACTCCACCTCTCTCTCAGGTGGCATACCAGAGACGTCCTCAGGAAAAACGTCTAGGAAGTCTCTAAAAATCGGAACATCTGCGGCTGACTGACTGGGTGTCTCGGGGAATGATATAAAAGTCGCTAGAAACACCCGACACCCTCTATGCATGAGCTTCCTAGCCTGGACATAAGGAATAATGCGCGGTAAAGGAAAGTACCTGTCTGGCTCAAATAAGAACTGAGTCATCCCAGGCGGTCGGACTAAAATAGATCTCCGCTGAAAGTCGATCAAAACTCTGTTCCGCAATAGCCAGTCCATGCCCAATATGATGTCAAACTCTGGCATCGGCAATAAGATCAGATCCGCATACACAAGATTTCCATGCAGCTCAAGGTCTATGTCTCGGATCACATTGGTGGCTGTTATCTCCTCTCCCGAAGGCAATGATACTGAATAGGCTACATCTAGCCCGATGGTCTTAACTTTGAGAAAGTTTGCAAAGACCTCTGAAATAAATGAGTGGGTAGCCCCTGAATCTATCAAGGCTTTGGTGGCTGAGCCGGCTATGAAAATTTTCCCTGAAAGTTCGGAACACTAAGCTGAACCCAAATAATCACAAGACTAAGCTTATAGACATGCAAAGGTCACAGTTCTCCTAACTAAATCCCGAAAATAATACTGAGTAGAGCATGCAATCCTATTGCAATTCTAAGTTCAAAATCTTAATCCCGATTCCCAAAACATTGGAATGCACAAATATAAACTTAAAGCTGTAAGGTACCTGTCATCAACATGGTATCGGGATTCGTCTCCGCAGCATGGAGAGCAAAAACCCTGCCTTGGGTAGGCATATTCTTCCGGGGGCACTGTGGCATCATGTGGTCCGTGCTGCCACACTTATAACATTTCCCTGAACCAAACATGCATACTCCAGGGTGGCGACGTGAGCACTTGGGACAGACTGGGTGCTCAAAAGTCCTCGGGACGGCACGTCCCTGCTGCTGCTGAGGTCCTCCTCTGTTCCTGGGAGGGCCGTGATACGGCCTCTTATGCTGATGTTGGTGCTGCTGAGGAGGAGGAGGGCGGTGCGGTACCTGAACTGGTCGCTTCCCCAAGCGATCCCTCTCTATGTCTCGCTGGTCCTGCTCTGCGGCCAGAGCTCTGGAGACGGCGACCTCGTAAGTAGTAGGGTCAGACACCCTAACATCACGGCGCAAGATCGGCCGTAAACCCACCAAGAAATGCATCAACTTGGCTTTAGCATCGTTCGCGATCAGGGGCACAAAATGACAACCCCTCTCGAACTTACGGATGAACTCCGTAACCATCAGATCCCCCTGTCTAAGGCTCATAAACTCCGTGGTCAATCGGGTGCGCACCTCATCCGTAAAATACTTGGAGTAAAACACTTCTGTGAAGCGCGTCCAAGACAGTGTAGCCAAGTTCAGGGCTACTGAAACTCCCTCCCACCATAGGNCTGCTGCTGCTGAGGTCCTCCTCTGTTCCTGGGCGGGCCGTGATACGGCCTCTTATGCTGATGTTGGTGCTGCTGAGGAGGAGGAGGGCGGTGTGGTACCTGAACTGGTCGCTTTCCCAAGCGATCCCTCTCTATGTCTCGCTGGTCCTGCTCTGCGGCCAGAGCTCTGGAGACGGCGACCTCGTAAGTAGTAGGGTCAGACACCCTAACATCACGGCGCAAGATCGGCCGTAAACCCACCAAGAAATGCATCAACTTGGCTTTAGCATCGTTCGCGATCAGGGGCACAAAATGACAACCCCTCTCGAACTTACGGATGAACTCCGTAACCATCAGATCCCCCTGTCTAAGGCTCATAAACTCCGTGGTCAATCGGGTGCGCACCTCATCCGTAAAATACTTGGAGTAAAACACTTCTGTGAAGCGCGTCCAAGACAGTGTAGCCAAGTTCAGGGCTACTGAAACTCCCTCCCACCATAGGCGGGCATCTCTTCCGAACAGATAAGAAGCACAACGAACTCGATCTGAATCTCCAAGCTCCATAAACTCGAAGATAACCTCAAGGGACTTGATCCATCCCTCAGCAATCATGGGGTCCGACGTCCCAACAAACTCTTTTGGACGCATCTTCATGAATCTCTCGTATACAGCTTCGGGCCCTGTCGGCCTGGTCGCCACGGCGTTGTTCCCCGCAAACTGTGCGAAGAACTGCGTCATCCCAGCAAGCATCTGGGCATTCATATCTGGAGGAGGGGGTGGAGGTCCGTACCTCTCCTGCCTCTGCTCATCTCGGTCCTCCTGGAGAGGCTCCTCCACTCTCGTACGCTCGGGGATGCGTCTAGGGGCCATACTGTTCCATACATAACCCATACGTAACTAACATGCGTAATTCCATAATTTATTTAAATTTAAATACTGAACAATAAAAATCTGAGCGCAAATATCTCATGAAATCATGCTGCTGAAATTAATTCATGCTTTAAATAAAATGCGTAAATGAAAAACTTACAGACCGAAGACGTGACTTCGTGAGCTTCTCGAGGTCAGTAGTAGTACAACCCTTAACAGAACCATTGCTCTGATACCAGCTGTAGAGGCCTAAAAATCCGTGCTTGAAAAATTGCGGAAAATTTAAAAATTTTCTTTTTAAATAAATAAAATTGCCTCATTCATAATTGAACTGATAAATAAAGTTTGATGTTCAAAGTGGCAGCGGAAAAAATTAACATTTTTCGAAACAACAGTTAAAAATTTATCCAACAATATATAAAAATGTCTGAGCAACCATATAATAATAAATGCTGAACTGAGGTCCTCGGGTCCTACTACTGGCGACTCGAGCTGACTCACTGGTCCCCGTCCTCGATCCCGACATCATCAACAGCACCTAAAACAATCAAGTCTAGTGAGTCTAAAGACTCAACATGCATATATCGTAAATAACAAGTAAATAAATAGTAAAATTTTGCATGGGATAATAATATCATGTCATGAGGCATAATGTGAAAATAACTGATCGTGAGAAATTATAATACGTGCATAACTGAACTGAAAATCATAATGAAAATGTTTGCTCCTTGGAGCCCTGTCATGAAATAACTGTAATAATTTTCTGGTGAGATTATGGTCTATGCAAGTAGTCCCTGAACTGAACGGAGCTGACCGGTAACTGGCGACCGGAATGAAACTGAACTGACCGGTAACTGACGACCGGGCCGGTAACTGGCGACCGGACTTAATAATGTATGTCTGATCAGACTACTGCCACAGTATACTGGGTGAAACAACTGAACTGACTGGTAACTGGCGACCGGACTTAAGCATGATAGTAAAGTGACCACAAGCAGTATCGCATAAATCTCAAAATTTGTATTTTTGCACGTAATATAATTAATTAACATAATTAAATATCATGTCATAATTTTGCTGATTGGATTGGATCGCTCCCAGGCTCGCTGCAATCTAAATGTGTCATGAAAATATGCAATAGCTTTATAATGTCCAACTATGCAATTAAATCCGAAAATGCGACAATTACGTCCAACGACTCCGTATTTAATCATGACCCCGAACCAACCCGAACCAACACTGACCTAACATGTAGTCATGATTAAAATACGCCCAAAATGATGAAATAATGCTCCAAAAATGGTGAGGGTCGAAATCTAGGTGAAATGGAGGCCAAAACACGAAACGCTCTTTCGAGAGTCAATTTGGCACATTGCACCGTAAATTCTCGTACGACCTCAAAAATGATCCGAATCACAAACGGCCAAAAACATGACCTTCCTAACTGGATGAGGCACTGTCCAGTCCAAGGCCATAGGCTAAAAGCCAACCGAGAACTCGAACGAGCCACTGAACCGTCACAGCAAGTTGCTGTCAAATTCCAGCAGCAGCAACTTCGCTTGCATCGCGTCGTTTGCGAGACTTTTGGCCATTGGGGCTTGAACCACCGACCAGAGCCTCTCAACAACATCCCAAGGAATGATTTGAACCATGGCTAAGGGTCCTAGGCCAGCTACAATTCGCAACATTCCAGCAACATCAGAAAAGTTCACCCGAGAGCACCTTTGCATGCGCGTGAGGTTTTTGGCTTTGATTGCTGTCTCGTGTCGTTCCAGTGGCCATTTGATTGACCATGGCACGATCTAGACATCTAGGGGCATGGTATGAACCGTGGCTAAGGGCCATAGGCCAACCAAGATCCACACCATTCCACAAAATTGAAACAACACATGCTGTCAAAAAAACGAAGGGGCCGAGAGGGGAGGGGCTGTTCTTGCATTTTATTTAATAACCGATGCACCATGGACCAAGCCACCAAAAGGGCAACTTAGTCACGTCTTAGACATGCTAGGGGAGTGATCTAACCATAGCTATATGCCTTGTGGCAGCCCAGATCAGATCCATCACCTTGACAACACATAACAGATTTTTCGAAAACTAAAAGGGCCAAGATTGAAGAGTTGCTGTCAAATTCGAAATCTATCATGCATGTGGCTTGTTTGAATGGACCATCATGGTCTTGATACACTCTAGCATGTGTCTAANCGATTTTTCTCTCTTGTTCTAGGCTATGAGGGTCACGATTTTTAATCTGAAATGGCTGCTGTTTTCGGTGATGGAGGAGGGGATTAAGTGGTTAGGGGAGTGAGGGGGAGATCCACTAATAAAGGGATACAAATGCAAGACCAAGTCTACCTCTCATTTAAATTTTGAAATGTTGTTTGATATCAAATAATTTGTTGGAGAGGGAGTGGATGGGGTGGCCGATTTTCTCAAGCTAGACTAGGTTAGGATAATGCTAATTAGTTAATTAAATGGTGCTCCCAAAAATCAAAGAATTATCCTACTAATTAAATACAAAGAAAGGTTTAAAGGTGGTGAGTTGGCAAGTCCTTGTTCAATCTACTAAGGGTGGCCGAAATTTAGACAATAAAATGAAAGGAAATGTTGATTATTAACTAAATTTATAACCCTTAAAAGCCTCACCTATTCTTTAATTAATTTAGTGAACTAACACCTTAATTAAGGAACTTAAATGAATTTATTTTCTACTCACCTCAAGTAACTTAAATAATTTCATAAACCTCCTTTTAACTTAAATTAACTTACTTGCTAGCTAAAATAAATTCCGAAAATATTTTCTAAATCTTAAATTTTTATCTCTAAACTCCAACTCCAGTCCGGCCTTACTGAAATAACTGAAAGGATAAAAATTTAAACTACTACGTAAAATAATTAAATTTAAATACTCATGCAATAAAAATCATTTTAAAATACTAGAATTATGCATGGCTTATACGTAGTCTAATTGCGGGTTCTACACAAGCTAATCAAAAATCGAAAAGTGGTGGCATCCATCACAGGTGAGTATGTTTCCTCATAGTCGATTCCAGGTCTTTGAGAAAAACCTTGAGCTACAAGTCTGGCTTTGTATCTTACAATTTCATCATTTTCATTCCTTTTTCGTACAAACACCCATTTGTATCCTACAGGGACTACATTTTTAGGTGTTTGAACTACGGGTCCAAACACTTTACGTTTTTCTAGAGAATCTAATTCAGCTTGTATAGCTTCCTTCCATTTCGACCAGTCATTTCTTTGTTGACAATCTTTAACAGATTGTGGTTCGGGGTCATTAACACCTTGCGTGATATCAAGGGCCACATTAAGAGTGAAAACATTGTCAATGTTTGTCTTTCTCCGATCCCATATTTTACGAGATATCAAATAATTCGTTGAAGTCTCGGTATTTTCATGTGATTCTGGTTCTCCCTGAATCACGTTATCCACATATGTTTCATTTATTTTTCTTGTTGTATCATGTAAGGTTAAGAGCTTTCAATTCTTGCTTTTCTTGCACCTTTCTTTTCCTAGGTACTGTATCCTTCGAACCAATCGGTCGACCACGTTTCTGGCGTATTTTAGATTCGTTTGCGGGTGAAGTATTAGATGGTCCTGTAAGGACATCGATCTTCACTGGAGTATTCTCCAATTGTATGTATGACTTTGTTACATTTTTTGTATTGATAAAAGCATCGGGCAATTCATTAGCAATTCTTTGCAAGTGAATGATCCTTCCAACTTCTTGATCACATTGATTGTTTTGGGGATCATAATGTGATAATGTTTTCTCATTCCAACAAATTTTTC
>NC_133319.1:17291946-17331761 GCF_012295235.1 Primulina huaijiensis
ATACTCTAATGTGAGAAACTTCAGGTTCTCGACCATACGCAAGCTCCAAAGGTGAGTATTGGTGGTAATTAGTTGGTCTTACACGAATCAGTGATGCAGCGTGTATGATAGCATGACCCCAGACTGAAGATGGTAGTTTTGTTTTCATGAGTAACGGTCTTGCAATTAATTGCAATCTCTTAATAAATGACTCTGCAAGACCATTCTGTGTATGAACATGAGCAACTGAATGCTCAACTGAGATCCCAATTGATATACAAAAATCATCAAATGCTTGTGATTTGAATTCAGCAGCATTATCAAGACGAATTGTCTTGATTGGGTGATCAGGGAATTGAGCTCGTAATTTAATAATTTGACCAAGTAGCTTTGAAAAAGCTATATTTCGAGTTGCAAGCAAACTAACATGTGACCACCTAGTTGAGGCATCAATTAATACCATGAAGTATCGAAATGGTCCACATGATGGGTGTATAGGCCCACAAATATCCCCATGGATTCTTTCCAAGAATGTTGGAATTTCAACATCAACCTTCGTTGGGGAAGGTCTTATAATGAGTTTTCCTTGTGAACAGGCCACACATGAAAAGTCATCATTTAAAATAATCTTTTTGTTCTTTAGGGGATGTCCACGAGTATTATTTATTATTCTTTGCATCATTGAACTCCCAGGGTGACCAAGTCGGTCGTGCCATAATATGAAAATTTTCTTGTCAACAAACTTCGTGTTTGTCACTGTATTTGCCTCAATTGCCTTATTTATTGTGCAATACATTCCATAGGAGAGTGCACGTAATCTTTCTTTTATTTGCTTCTGGCCGTATATAATAGATGTAATACAAATTCAACATTGTTTGCATTCAATGTTTCAATATGATATCCATTTCGATGAATATCTTTAAAGCTAAGCAAATTTCTATTGGATTTGCTAGCATATAGAGCGTTTTCAATATATAGGCTTGTCTCATTTGGTAAAATGAATTTTGCATTTCCATGGCCTTCAATAATTTTTGATGCACCCGATATTGTTATAACATTATTTTCAGCTAATGTTAATTCTAAAAAATACCTTTTGCTTTTAAGTATGGTGTGTGTTGTACCACTATCGGCTAGAAAAACGTCTTGATATTCCCTCATTAATCTAAAAATAAATGCATAATAAAGTAACTTATAACTCTAAGATTCATAAAATAAAATTATAGTTAAACAAGGTACTCAAAGTAGTTATCATTTATTACAACTCAAGAAAAACCTTAAACCAAGATATAATAATGCGGAAATTCTAGAGAAAAACATAGATAATTAAAAACATTGAGCTAAGACAAGAAAAAAAATACTAGAATCAGAATTTGATCAATCTATATTTTCTAGCACACCACCCCCAATCAAATGATCAATATTCTCATCCGGTTGTGCAAAGAAATCAGAGACATCTAAATGAGTTATGTCGACAGGGCCATCATCATCAGCAAAATTTGTCTCTATTTTTCCTTTTCCTTTGATTGAATTTTGGTATAGATCCACAAGATGCTTTGCCGTACGACAGGTATGAGACCAATGCCCCTCTGTTCCACATTTGAAACACTTATCTTCATATTCTTTTGGTTTTCCAACTGATTCTTCATTATTCGGTTTCCACGGCTGGTGGTTTGTTTTCTGTCTCTTTCCATCACGTTGCTGATAATTTTTCCTTTGACCATTGCCACGTCCGCGTCCACGCCCACGCCCTCTTCCATAATGAGGGATTTGGGTTGAGTTGACATTCACTTCAGGGAATGCTGTTTCATTTGCTTCAGGAAATGGTGAAGAGCCGGTTGGGCGCATTTGATGATTTTTCATCAGTAGTTCATTGTTCTGTTCAGCAACTAGTAGACATGAAATAAGCTCATAGTATTTGTTAAATCCACGTTCACGATATTGCTGCTGCAGGAACATATTTGATGCGTGGAAAGTAGAGAATGTTTTTTCAAGTAGATCTTGATCAGAAATATTTTCTCCACAAAGTTTGAGCTTGGAACAAATCTTGAATAATGCAGAATTATAGTCGCTTACAGATTTGAAATCTTGCAGGCGAAGGTGGATCCATTCGTAGCGGGCTCTTGGGAGAACTATAGTTCTCTGATGGTCAAACCTTTCTTTAAGATCTTTCCAAAGTTCTTGCGGGTTTTTCACGGTGAGATGCTCGGCTTTCAATCCATCATCGAGATGGTGACGAAGGAAAATGAGTGATTTTGCAAGATCCTGCAGGGATTCGTTGTTTGCTTCTTTTATCGTATCTCCAAGATTTTTAGAAATAAGGTGAACCTCAGCATCCAAAATCCATGACAAATAGTTTTTTCCACTGATGTCAAGTGCTTCAAATTCGAGTTTGGTAATATTTGTCATAGCAACTGTTAAATGAAAAAAAAATTTAAGAAAATTAATAACAAATGAAATTTTAGAGACATTTTTTTTTGGGTATATTATCACAAAATTTAATCATGTCCATATTTAGAAACAGATTTGATAGATATATTAATTATAGTAAAAGCATTTATCAAGGAAACAATTAATCAATAGTTTTCAGAACCATGTAAAATCCTAACTAGTACTAATATTCCAATATAAAATCCAACAATAATAAACTTATTAAGTGCAATAAGTCACTAATCAATTAGTATATACATAGAGGTGAGAAAGAAAATAATAATAATTAAGAATCAATCATGTTAATGGTCAAAATGTAAAAGCATATAAAGTAAATGTATTTTTAATTTGTATTTAGTCAATATTCTTCAGGAATGTAAATTGAAGATCTTGGTTAATATTCTTCAGGAATATTGATAGATATAAGATCTTGAATAATATTCTTCAGGAATATTGGTAAATTTAAGATCTTGTATCCTTAGATCTATCACGATTATCAACATAAAAATATGTAGTGTTGATTTAAGAACACCAACATAAAATAAGAATTTGTGCTTCTTCAAGAGCATCAATATAAACATAAAATATTGTGCTACTTCTGGAGCGTTAATATAAAACTAAAATTATCATCATAAGATCATATTTGCTATTTCGAGAGCACAGTATGAAATCTACATATTGTGCTTCATCGAGAGCATACATACGAAAGAAAATAATTAATGAGTTTACCTTTGAAGAACACTCGTGCGGATAACGTGTTATAAATTTAGTAGAGAGAATGAGAATGAATTCGTTTTTCTTATTACAATTAAACACCTCTATTTATAATGTAGAGAGGTTAGTCTATAAAAGGAACATTACAATCAAATCAATCACCTAAATATCATACATATATATAACAAAATAAGTATTTTATATAAATATTTTTAAGGGAATATGGATTAATTATAATAGGAAAAAACTTATGTGAGACGGTCTCAGTGGTCGTATTTTATGCTAAGAGTATTACTTTTTATTGTGAATATCGGTAGGGTTGGCTCGTCTCACAGATAAAGATTCGTGAGACTGTCTCACAAAAGACTTACTCATTTTAATAATTTTCTAAATTTCTCTACATTACACAACAATTTTTTTTTTCTTTTTGAACCAATTTTCTTTTAATTATTATTTCTAAATAAAATTTGCATTAAAGAAATGTTAAATTAACTAAAAATATTGTATTAAAGTTGAAATTAGAAATATCAAAATAATTTCACCAAAAGTAAGTTATGTAAATGGATCTCAGCCTTTACATATAGCATATATATATTGAAATTAATTTATACATCTTTTTTTAAAAAAACCAAAATATATCGCTTTCAAAACCATTGGGTAGACTATTCAAAATCACGGTTCTAATAATCAAAATCTTTTGACCCTTTACTGTAACTTTCTTTTACAATTGAATCTCATTAATCAAAATTTGTAGGAACACATATAAGTTATAAGACCAAGTTAGATTAACTAGGGGTATCAATTCGGGTCGGGTTGAGCAATAGTACTATTTAAAATTTTCTCAACCCGAACCCAAACCCGAATCAATCCGATCAACACGATTAACCCGATTTTTTATTTTTTTAAAAAAAATTAAATAAAATTCAAAAAAAATAATATTTTAATTTAAACACATAATAACAAAATATCCCTCATATATATGATTTAAATTTGAAAGTTTAATTGTAGAAAAATAATATGGATGTGAGAATGCTGGACGAGGAGGGTAACCAAGAAGAACGAAAATATGGGTTTAAGGTAGGCTAGGGTTTCGACTAGGGCATCCTTGAGGGCCACGGCTCTTAGCTGCTGATAGGGCACGATCAGGGGACCTTATGGGGGCTGTGATGGTCCTAGGGAGGTTGCACGGTGGCTGGCTCGAAGGCTAGGCATGAGCCGCGCCTAGGAGAGTCGCGCAAGGCTTCTTAGGGCACGGGTGAAGGGTTGGGCGTGTTAGGGGTGCTAGGTTCAGCCCAGCAGCAGGTTAGGGGTTCGGTCTAGGTCCTAGGAGGGTTCGTCATGGGTTGGTCCAATCGGTTATGGCCTAGGTTCGAAAGAGTTGAGGGTGGCATGGACTAGGGTTTCGAATTTTGTGGGGAAAGTTGAGTAGATGATCTAGGCTGATTTGAAGGTCTTAATGGGCTTGAATTGGGTTGAATATGGTTTAGCTAGGTGTTAATAAGCTTTGGTTCAAATTTTGGAAAGTTTGGTTAAGTTTCGAATCCATACGAGTCAAAACCGAGATGTACGTCTAAGTTTAAAACGAATTGAGAAATTAGTCGAGAAGCTTAAGTTTACGTCTAAAAAATATTTATGGGTGTATTTTAAGGTCATATGTTAAGTTTGTATGGGTTTGGGTTGTCGTTTTAAGGCCTAAAGATAAATTGGGAATATTAGAGTTACAGGGGCAAAACGGTCATTTTATACCTAAAAAATGTTAAACGTCCTGGTAGTGCCCTGAATGCTGTAATATATGTTAAAATGTATATTTCAAATGTTTATGGAATTTTATGATGAAACGTTAATGTTAAAATACATGTTGCATGCTTGGTTTAAAAGAAAAATGATTTATATATGCATGAATTTTTATAAGTGATGGAAATATAAAAAGTTGAAAGAGGTACATTGATTTTGACTGATACGATTAAACGATAATATGTAAGGTCAAGGCTCAGTTGACAGGTGAGAGTGTCGCTGATATCTCTGTCGCCCGATAATGTGGTAATACGTAGATGGATACATCGACCTACAGCTAATACGAAAGTCACAATTAAGGATCTTAATTCAATGAAAGGGACACGTACACGTATATGATGAAAGGAAATATGATATGATATGTTGAAAGGAAAATGTTTAAGTTTATGCATATTCATGCAAAGCTATTTTATTAAAATTATTCATTGTTGCATGTGATTGTATATGTATTACTTGTTATCATGGTTAAGGTTTGCTGAGTTAATAGACTCAGTAGGTGTGATCGATGCAGGTGAGCATGATGTTGATGTTAATGGAAGACTTGATGGTTGAACTAGCTGGATTGAAGGTGCACACAACCCGAGGATCGTCGCTAGTTTTTCGCAAATAAAATAAGTTTATGATTTATGTTTACTTAAAAAATTTTATGACTTATGATGCTCTTGCGAGGTTTTTGAGAGGATGTTGTAGTTAAGTTTATTTTTGAAATAATATTAGTTTAGGTTGGTTGACGGTTTACGATTTTATGCTTTGAATTACTTTCTTTTAGATTTTCAAATAATAGTTGGTTAGTTTATTTTTACATGGTGCAAAATATTCATATTTGAAATGCTTAATGTTTCGGTCGAATGAATTAGAAAAAACAATTTAGTACTTTTTAAGAAAAACGAGTAGCGGACGTTTCACTAGACATGGAGCTTCTTACTTCATTACATTCATAGATGAGTTCGCTTGTTATGGTCTTGTCTATTTGATTTCACATAAATCTGAAGCATTACAATGTTTTAGACATTATGCAAATGAAATAGAAAATCAAATGGATAAGACAATAAAGGCCTTGAGAACTGACAGATGCTGTGAATATCTGTTTAATCAATTCAAGGATCTATGTAATGAAAAGGGCATAATTAGACAATTGACCATTCTTTACACACCTCTGCAAAATGGTGTTGCTGAAAGAAGAAATAGAACATTGTTAGACATGAAAAAGTCCATGATGGTGCATGCTAATTTGCCTATTTCCTTTGGGGGAGATACTTTATTAACTGCGGCATATATACTAAACAAGGTGCCTTCAAAGTCAGTTCCTTCCACGCCATATGAACTATGGACTGGTAGAAAACCAGACCTAAGTAACCTTATACCTTTGGTATCAGCTGCGTATATTTATGACTCTACAAGTAAATATGGAAAGTTGGATCCTCGATGAAAGAAATGTATTTTTTTAGATACTCTAAACATTATAAGGGTTACGTGTTCATTGGAGATCAAGACTATGGAAGAATTACTGAGATTGAATCAAAAATGTAAAATTTCTAGAGAATGAATTTCCTAAGAAAGGTTAAATAAAAGGGTATGAAATTTTATTTGAGTTATCCAATTCAGAAAATGAATTGTTGCCAAATGAATCATTAAAAGCTCAAGTAGTTGATTTATTGTTTGATTCCAATTGGAGAAATCAAGATAACAATGATTTATCTGATCCGAGTAGAATTAATTCCAATGGGAGCAATCATGATCACAATGGTTCATGTGATCCTAGTGGGAGCAATCCTCATTATTTTGATTCATCTTATCCCCAACTTCGAAAGAGTAATAGGAAAGGTATGTCCAAACGTCACTATGAGATTGAAGGGCATGCTTATGTCATATCTTTAGTAGATGATGAAGTGCCTAAGAACATAGATGAGGCTCTATCTTGTCCTTCAACGGACAAATAGATGAATGCAATGGAAGAAGAAATGGATTCAATGAAATCAAACCAAGTTTGGGAACTAATTGAACTTCTAAAGGGACGTAAATCTATTGGGAACAAATAGATTCTCAAAATTAAGTGAAAGTCTGATGGAACTATAGAGAGGTATAAAGCTCAACTAGTGGCAAATGGTTACACTCAGCAAGATGGTATTGATTACGAAGAAACATTTTCACCAGTAGTAAGATTTACTATTATTCATTTATTATTGGCCACAGTTGCTAATTCGATTTAGAATTATATCAAATGGATGTAAAACTCTTATCCTCAATGGAGAAATTGAGAAAGAAATCTACATGGAACAACCAGTAGGTTTCGTTGTTAAAGGTCAAGAAAATAATGTAAATTGAATAGATCATTTTATGGCCTTAAGCAGTCTTCTAAACAATGGTATTTTAGATTTCGCAGAGCAATAATCTCATATGACTTCAATATGATAGATGAAGACTATTGTGTTTATGTGAAAAGATCCAATAAAAAAATTCGTAATTCTATCTCTTTACATCGATGACATATTGTTAGCTGGAAATGACAAGGAGTACATAGAAACCATTAAGAAGTTATTGTCTTCAAATTTTGAAATGAAGGATATGGGTGAGGCAGATTACATTCTAGGTGTTAAAATTCACAGAGATCGTTCTAAAGGACTTCTTCTACTGTCTCAAGAATCATACATTCAAAAGACTCTAGAACGATTTAGAATGTCAAATTGCAAACCCATTGATACTCCTGTGGCCAAAGGTGAAAGCTTAAGTCGTGAAATGTACCCAAACATTTTCTGAAGAAATTCATGAGATGTCTAAAGTACCATATTCTAGTGCAGTTGGGAGTTTGATGTATGCAATGATGTGTACATGTCCCGATATTTGTTATGTCGTGGGTCTGGTCAGCAGATATCAATCTAATCCAGAAAGAAGACAGTGGAGTGCAGTTAAAAGGATTCTAAGTTATCTAAAAGGAACTATAGATTATTTTCTTTGTTAACAAGGAAAAGATTTAACACTGAAAGGATACACAGATGCTGATTGGGGTGGTGGTTTCGATGAGCGTAAATCAACTTCTGGTTATTCTTTCTTGCTAAATAATGGATGCATCTCTTGGAGAAGCAAGAAAAAAACTTATGTATCACTATCCACAATGGAAGCAGAATTTGTGGCATGTGCTTCTGCAGTGCAAGAAAGTGTTTGGTTGAAGAGATTTCTATGTCATTTGGGTATCGTAAACAGTCCAGTGGGAGCTTTAACGATTTATTGTGATAGTCAATCAACAATTGCTTACACAAAAGTTCCCAAATACCATGGAAAAACCAAACATATTGACACGAAGTACAATTTTATCAGAGATATAGTCGAAAAGAAAGAAGTGATTTTGAAATACATTCCTACACGCATGATGGTGGCTGATCAGTTTACTAAGCCAATACCAAGAGTCATATTTATAGAGCATATTAGATCTCTTGGACTAAATAGGATCTAAACACATGTATTTAAGACATTGTGCTAATTATTACAATGATATTTTCATTATGTGTAATGTGTACACTTTATGAATTACTAGTCTGAAAATTGAAAGTATGTCTGACAAATTGAGATTAGCTATCTCATATGAGCAATCACCTCTGGTGCTGAGAAACATGCGGAGATAAGAAAATATTGGTTTTGTTGAGAACAAATCAATACGTATTCAATTTTTATTGTAATTGGAATGGATTTCCCCAATCCATTTAACTTGTCTTATAGCCAAATTATATATATATTTTTTTATTTTATGTTTGAGGATCAACAAAGTGAAAACCCAAGTTAAGTGTTGAGACACACTTGAACTAAGATCTGTACGGTGTAAACAATATTTTTGACATACGCTTCCAAAGAGGAAGAAACACATCGTAGCACATGTTTCATACCCTGTGTGCTGGAGTAACCATTTGGATAATGATTAGTTGAGTCCTAGATCATTGTGTGAGATCCATCGGTTTATATATAAACATAATATTATATCTTTAAGACTTTCAACAGTCTCTTTAATTTTATTTTAGTGATGCTACTTTAGCATGATACCAATAGCTATGGATGATTCGGTAATGCGGTACACGTCTAAGAAAGCAGCTAAGATAAAGATTAAACTAAAAGATTCTAGTGGGAAAAGAAAATTTATTTTTGACACTTATTTTGTATTCACAAGCCGGCTACTTATGTTTAACTTAGTTGTTAGAACATAATTGTGAATACATACATATATAAATAGTTTTGAATCAAGTATGCGCTTTTAATTTTATTTTCGGACAAGAGATATGTTGATTGGTGTAATAAAATAAATATGATGTATAACAAGTAAAATGTCCTCATAAATATGTTTTGAATTGAGCCGTTATATATCCTTAACCGGTGTATAGTTGTGAGCTCTTATTTAATATGCTCGCTGGTCACACGATCCATTTGCTTGTATGAAATTGGTGATATATGATTGTAATAAATCTAGGCAAGATGTCTAGCCCTCATGTGCGAGTCGAAGATGTAAGAATTTATATATGAGTTAATGGTAATGGATCGCCCATGAGGGCTAACCTGACCCAAACAATTCATATTAGTAATTTGAATTTATTGGAGAGAGTGGTTATTATCTAATAACCTCCCTAATCTTCTTACATGACAGATAAGATAATGATCATTTATTCAATACAAAAAAAAAAAAAGAGGGCCGGGACTTGTCTTTCAAAGACAACAAAGAAATATCACAATTGTTTATGCATTTGGATTGTGAAAACTTGATTCATTTTCATTCGCGATCGGTATCGGACCATCCAAGAGCATTATTATCTCCGAAACAAAGGTTAGTAAATCAACTACAAAGATCCTAAATCAAAGCATGAATTTATTCGATAATCGTATACGATATTCGAGTTAGATTTCGGTCATTTATAATTAATGTAAAATTTATTTCAAATTTAATTAAGCTATTTTTGCCCCGTCCAACCCAGCTTTCTATTTTTCTTTGCCAAATGGTTGTGAATGGTTGGGATGGGTCTTCATTAAGAAGCAGGGCCTAGATCGGTAGGAAATCTGGCTCAAGCCCACAAATAATACTAATTATATTTTACGGGGCTTACTTTAGCACCAAAGTTTCATAATTTACAAAAATTATAGTTAATGATAATGACACGACTCAAATTTTTTAATCATACACCAACTAAAATATCATATTTTGATTACTCTTCTAACAAGGATAATCTTTACCCCAAACAATCATTCTCCTCACAATCGTACTACCTTACAAGTTAGAACTAATGAAAACAAAAAATAGGATAATCAGATTGAGTACTTATCGTTTTATCAAATATGATCGTTGGTGTTCATATTGCAAGTCAAATATTTAAAATCCTACACCTACACAAGTGTTACATTACGATCGCTATCCAGACGAAAACAATAATTGTATCGATGGACTTGATAAAATCGTTAGAAAATGATTTTGGTTTCAGTTCTTAAGTGTCTCAATTGAGTCGATTCTAGTATGGCTCTAACTTGAACCTACCACGTTTTGATGGTGAAGACATATGTATATATACACATATGTGTATATATGTATATGTATATAATTTTTATATATTAATTAAGTGTAATTATAATGATATGTAATCCAATATTTTAAAATATATAACAATTCAAACGTTTACATTCAACCAGAGAATAATCGTTCTATATGACAATAATGGTATCGAGGAGAATCAATATTTTGTGGAGAAATTAATATGTTTTAGAAGAAAATAGTTAATACTAATGTCTATATCTAACAAATACTAAGGTCTATATCTAATAATATAATATATGTTGGAAATAAAGAGTTATGTTGAAAATAAAGAGTTGACATTATTGAATGTTGAAAATAAGAGTTGTAAATATTGAAAATTAGTGTGTGATGATGTATGTAATGATGTATTTATTTTTGGATTATTTCTAAAGAAATTCTATAAATAGGTCTCTCAATTTGTGAAGAAAAACACAATTGAGTGGAGAAAATTTTATAAAAATATGTAGTATAATATATTTTGTGAGTTTGAGATTTATTTTTTATCGTAAATTTTTACTTTTTAACAATATAAATATTTTTAAAGATCCCGAAAAATCGCATACTCTAATTCAATGCAAAACACGTAGTGTGGGCTACCAGCATTAGAATTTGTGTCCAAAACTTTTGTTTGTGCCCATTTTTAAAATTAATTAAGACTTTGTCTGGGTCTTCTTAGGCGGCTTTGTTTTTTATTTGTAATAATTATTGAGGCAAAAAAATCATAATAATATAGGGTTGTATTTTTAAATGTATTTAAATTTTCTAAAATAAATAATCCATTTTTAAAATCAAATCACGTTTTGGAGTTTCTTCTATGGTGGATTAATATCTCTTCGCGTAGCCTCATCGAGGAAAAAAAAAGTTGAAAATGAAACAAAGATAACGAGAATCTTTAAGAATACAATAAGATCATAATCAATTATCGTATATTAGTCTTAGTTTTTTCACCTAAATAAGTGTATTTCTACTTTGTTTATGGGATAATTTCAGTGTAATTTTAATTTAATTTACAGGGTCGGCTCCATGGAGAGGCAGCTGCCTAGAGCTTCCCCTTGGTGGGTGGTTGGTGGGACCTCCACTTTTTTTTTTAATCTTTTTTAATTTTATTTTTTTTTTTTGTTTTTTCGTTTTAACTTTAATGGTTATTTCAATTTTTTTGCTCAAAATTTAAAATGGTGGTCAATTTTCGTATTTTTGCTCTTATTTTCTTTGTGTAAAAAGAACCATCTTTATTCTTAAAGAAGTTATTTATATTTATTAAAATGCTTCACTCACTCGAAGTGATTTATGTTTCTCAAATTGGATTAATTATATTTTTTTTCGTTTTCTTACTAAATGTGTGTTTTTTTTGTCTGTTTGTATGTTGTGATTGATATTTTATTTTTAATTGATTTGGTTTTAGTATTAGAGATTCTATAATTTTGTAATTTGCTTATTTGGCTTTTCGGCTGAGTTTTACTCAATTCGATCATACTTATTACTTGCATGTGAAATGAATATTTTATTCTTTCATTAATATTTCATTATTGATAATATTGAGATATTAAAATATGAAGTTTTGTCTTTCTAAACTAATAAGATTTTCTCTATCATTGATATTTTTTATAAGATCTCTGGATATTATATTATTGTTCAAAAGAGTTTATTTCCTAATAAAATTCTTGTTTCCACATTTGTGTAGTAATCTATTCAAGGAATAAACTCTAGGGCATATGAAATCTATAAATGAG
The DNA here is from genome assembly GCF_012295235.1 of Primulina huaijiensis. NCBI lineage: Eukaryota > Viridiplantae > Streptophyta > Magnoliopsida > Lamiales > Gesneriaceae > Primulina > Primulina huaijiensis. The sequence continues at coordinate 17,304,133 of NC_133319.1, forward strand.
ATATCACTGTTGTTGCCCATCAGTGTTTGTGGTTTTAAAAGTTGAAGGAGAGTAGTGAAACGCCGCAAGAAGATCAAATAATTACATAAGAGAATCAATAAAGAGCTCATGACGAGGCGTATTGCTATGTTGCTATGAAGTGTTGGAGATATTCGAAGACAACTCTCGTGTAAAGTGGTGATTGAAGAGTTATTTGTGGCTCCGGGTTTCGACAATACATTTGTTGCATCCATGGTCTTGTTTTTGTTTATTTGGGATGTAATTTACTTCGTTGAATTGTCAAGGAATCTAGTTTTTCGTAGTTTTATTAGTATTAGTTTTGTGAACTAATTACAATTTTATAGTGAAAATTTTGTCCTCAGGCACCGCATAAGTTTTTATATCTGTGCATGAATTATTATGTCTTATTTTAATCATTAAAATTTATTTGTGTGTTTAATCAATATATTCAGCTGCATATTAAGAATAAATGTTATAATACATGTATACAACACATAAATCTGATACACACAATCTTAGTATTTTTGTACTTTTATGTTAAACATACTATGAAATGTATTTTTGTATTTTTGTGTTAAACAAATCTGATACACACAATCTTAGAAATTTTCCCATGAGGTCTAGTGAAAAGCTATCCAGGGATTATGTTGACGAAGGTGTTGATACCATTTTGTACCGCATCATCATTGGTAGTCTTCTTTACTTGAGTGCTCGTCGCCCTGATATAATATTCAGTGTAAGTTTATGTGCTAGATATCAAACTAACCCTAAGATCACTCACCTAAAAGTTGTCAAGCGAATTCTGAGATTGTTAAGAAATTATTATTAACCTAAAGTTTTGGTGATTGATAAAATCAAAACAACATCTAACTGTTTCAGGATACAACTGCTATCTATCTTGTATAACAGGAACAATTCAACCGCTTGTGAAACGTCCACTACTCGTTTTTCTTTAAAATATACTAGAATTTTTTTTCTTTCTTAAGCTTTCGGCCGAACAAATACACACATGTATAAATATTTAGCATCATTTAAAAATAAACTAACTAACCTAATATTTGAAAATCCAAAAACACAATTCGAAACATGAAATCGTGAACGTCAACCAAACCTAAATTTAGCATTATTCAAAATAAAGCATAAACATCTTAATCTCTCAAAAATCTCTCAAAAGCATCATAAGTCATAAAATATTTAAAGTAAACTTAAATCATAAACGTAATGCGGAAAACTAGCAAAGGTCCTCGGGTTATATGCACCATCAGTCCAGCTAGTTCAACCATCAAGTCCTCCATTAAAATCATGCTCACCTGCATCAATCACACCTAATGAGTCTAATGACTCAGCAAACTTTAATCATGATAACAAGTAGTACATATACAATCACATGCATCAATAAAATAATTTTACTAAAAATAGATTTTCAAGAATATACATAACTTTAAACCTTTCATCATGAACATTTCCTTTAATCATATACGTATATGTTTTCCTTTTATAGAATTCAGATCATTATTTGTGACTTCGCTTTAGTTGTAGGTCGATGGATCCATCTACGTATAACCATGGTACCAGACGGCGGGGACATCAGCGACACTGTCACCCGTCAACTGAGCATTGTCCTTACATATCATCATATCCTTTCGATGGAAATACGATCTTCGAGCTCCCTCTGGGGCCTTCTCCCATAAACAGGCTCCCTCTGGGACCTTTTCCTTCACGATATCCCTAATCATATCATTTTATATCACAATCAAGTCACCTCCTTCAACCTTTCATTATAATATATATANTGACCGTTTTGCCCCTGAAACCATAACTTTCCTAGTTTATCCTTAGACATTAAAACGACGACCCAAATTCATCTAAACTTAACATAACACCTTAAAATACTCCCATAAATATTTCTTAGACGTAAAATTACGTTCCTCGATTAATTTTCCAATACGTTTTAATAGCTTAATCATATGTCTTGGTTTTAACCCGAATCGACTCGAAACTTAACCAAACTTGAACCATAGCTTATTAACACCTAGCCATACCTTATACAACCCAAATCAAGCCAATTAAATCCCTTGCATAATCTTAGAACAGCCGCTGAAAATCTGCACTATTTCATTCGAACCCTAGCTTGATCAACCGATATGTCCCTCGACTCCAGCCCTTAACCACCATGTCTAGACCCTAACCAGCCATCCTAGGACCTAGACAGGGCAGCTCACAACTAGAAACCCTATGACTCTAGAAACCTAATTTTCGTGCATCATGTTACTCTATCTTGTCCAGCCCTTAAACATGCACCTAAGGACCCTTAAACATGTGTAAAAACGTCCCTTCTAGCAACCCTACCATGACAACCCCTTTGTGCATCGTAATCAAGAGTTTTAAAAGATGAAAACTCTAGTTTTGTTCATGTTATGCCATAAAAACAAAAATATACAAGAGACATGTTAAAGAAGTGTGGTATGGAAAATTGCTCTAAAGCTACTACCACAATGAGCTCATCAATCAAACTTGACAAAAATGAAGGGGGAATCTCAGTAGACACAACCATGTACTGGGGATTGATTGTTTCTCTGTTATATCTGACCACTAGCAGGCCAGACATCATGTTTGCAGTTTGTTTTTGTGCACACTTTCAAGCTAATCATGTGCAATCATACTACACTGCTGCTAAAAGAATTATTAAATATCTTAAAGGTACTACTCATGTGGGTCTTTTGTATCCCAAAGATTCAAGTTTTAATCTTGTAGGTTATTCAAACACAAATTACGCAAGATGCAAAATTGATCGAAAAAACACTAGCGGTTCATGTCAATTCTTGGGCGACAAATTAATATCTTGGTTCAGCAAGAAACAAACATCTATTGCCACATCAATCACTGAAGCAGAATATCTTGCGGCTGGAAGTTTCTGTGCTCAAATGCTATGGATGCAACATAAGCTTAAAGACTATGGAATTCAAACCGCTGACTCTCCTATCTTCTATGACAACACAAGTGCAATAGCCATTACATATAATCATGTATTGCACTCTCGGACAAAGCATATTGACATTAGACATCATTTCATCCGAGAAAATGTCATGAAGAAGGAGATTCTCCTTGAATATGTTCCAACAGATCAGCTGGTAGTAGACATATTCACCGAGTCTTTATCAGACGCTAAGTTTTCTTATTTCCTAAATATACTTGGATTAATTGATTTAGATTATTTGGGACTTATTTTTTAGTATCTTTTGATATGTAAACAATATATGGACGAAATTTGACACATTATTCAGATTATATTGAAGATACTACAAAATATTTTGAGTTTTCTCTCAAACTTTTGCAATGCTTTTGCTTTGTTCGTCAAAATCAAACTTATCAAAGTTTATACTTTGTGGCGTTTATCGATCGTTCTTACACGGATTGTCAAAGACGAGTTCTTTGAAGGTTCGTTCGACTGTTGATTTTTTTATTTGTGATTGTTTATTACAAAACCACGTAGTTCAGGGGTGAAAATCACGCATTACTTGATTCAAAAGATCGGGACATCACAAAACGGATCCTTAATCGTTATTGAATTGAGAGCACGATTTCGATTAATCATATTTGCCTTTCTTGCGTAAAAGATTCATATCATTTGGTATCAGAGCTTCTGGTTCCGTTTGATTCAAGTAAGTTTCCCATTGTTATTATCAGATCTGCTTTCTCTTTCGTTTTGTTTACAGATCTATTTGTTATATCGTTCTTCGTCGTTCGTGAATCTGTGATTCTCGAAAATTTTGAATCTGATTATTTTTTTTCTAGTTGCACAATCCTTCTTGTGCAGATCCACAAAAAGAAAGTACAAAAATTTCGAAATTTTTCCATTATTTGGTGTTGCAATTTTGTTATATGCACTTTTGTGAGTCATAGTAAAGTGTCTCTCACAGTAAAAAAAAATATTTCAAATTTCTTGTTTATGCAGTCCAAAAGAGTCGATCACAATTGTTTACGAGTTAAACTTGCTAGTTTGATATACACAAATACAAAGCTTGAGCACCTTTGAATGAACACTTAAATTCGAGTGAAAATACTTGAGTGCGAGTGAATTTTCTTTGGAGTGACTGGTGAGTATTTGAAGTGAGGAGAAAAAAAAAAGAGAGGAGACGAATGAAATTTTTTTGGAGTGACCGTAAGCATTCGGGTAAGGACTATCTTTTTATACTACTAACATTTTCTTAAAGGTACAATGTCTGAAAGAAAAAATGGAAAGTGAGGTAGGATATAATTCGAACCATGGATTGTTTAAGGTTCAAATGGAGCCGTTGTTCGGTCATTTCACTAAGATGATGAGGACCGAGTTGGAGCCCTTACATGAGAGGATGAGTAGGCTTGAAGTTAGTAATAGTTGGAATAAGTCTTCAGCCTAAAGATTTAGGTAGACTAGAAGACGAGGAGAAATATGATTTGGGAGGAGACTAGGAAAGCCAAAACTAGAATTGGGGTAAGAATGGACGAGATAGAGGATTTGGTAGAGGAAGAAGAGATGTCGTATGGGGTAGATACAATGATGGGAATAGGGAGGATGTTAATATGGATAGTATTAAGATGAAAATCTCATCGTTTCATGGAAAATCTGACCCGAAAGCATACTTAGAGTGAGAAAATAGGATAGAGTTTGTGTTTGAATGTCACCACTATTCCTAACAAAAAAAGATTTGGTTGGGAGTGGTTGAATTTCTAGACTACACTCTTATTTGGTGGGATCAACTTGTGACCACTAGGAGGAGATATAATGAGAGGCCCGTTGAGACTTGGGATGAGATGAAAAGCGTCATGAGAAAGAGGTTTGTACCAAACCACTCCTATAAGGAGATGTTTAAGAGGTTGCAGAACTTGAAACAGAGTACGAGGAGTGTCGAGGACTACTATAAGGAGTTGGAAGTAGTCATGATTAGGATAAATATAAAGCATGATAGTGAGACGACGATGGCTCGTTTTCTTTGTGGATTAAACAGGGAAATTCAATACTAAGTAGAGCTTAGACACCACTTGGATATAGACGAGATGGTGCAAACGACAATAAAGGTGGAGCAACAATTCAAGAGGAGAAGAGTTCGCCGCACCACTCACGTGGGGTGTGCATCAATGTCTTGGCATGCCAATGTTATTACCACGTGAAGAAGGAAAGGGGGTGGCCAAGCCCAAAGCAGAAATTAAGCAAGAGGTGCCTAAACAAGGAATGCAAAATAAATCTGAAACTCCTATTAATCGTTCTAGAGATATCAAGTGTTTTAGGTGTGAAGGAGTTGGCCATATCGCTAGCCAATGTCCTAACAAGAGTAATAATAATGAATGCTTATGGGGAGTATGAATCTCAGAGTGATGGAGATGAAAATGGTCATGATGATAAGATTCATGAGTTGGAGGATCCAGATGAGGGGTATGAAGCTGTTGTAGCTTAAGCATTAGTGACTAGACGTATCATGAATGCCCAAGTTAAAGAGGAGGATACCAATAAGAGGGAGAACTTGTTCCATACGATATGTTTTGTGAATGAAAAGGTTTGTAACCTTATTATAGATTAATGGAGTTGTATCAATATAGCTAGTTGTGAGATGGTGGAGAAGTTGAATTTGCGTACTTTAAAACATTCTCAACTATCTAGGCTACAATGATTGAATGATTGTGCCGAGGTGAAAGTAAATAGGAAAGTTTTATTTGCGTTTTCAATTGGGAAATATGTGGATGAGGTGTTATGCAATGTTGCACCAATGCATGCATGCCATATTTTGTTAGGGAGACCTTGGCAATATGATAGAAAAGTGACACATGATGATTTCAAGAATAGGTACTCTTTAGTCCTAAAGACAGAACCAATTATATTACTTTTCTTGCCCTCAACACAAGTATTGGAGGACCAATTAAAGAAAAGAGAAAGAGATGAGGCCGAAAAAAAAAAGCGTTCAAAAAGTGAAATGGATTTAGAGAATGAAAAATAATTTAAAATGGTCGAATGAAAGAGAGAACAAAAGAGTGAGATAGCCATCAAAAGAAAAAAATGAAATGAAATAAAAAGAAAATGAGGCCAATGAAAAAGAAAGAAAAAATTGATTGAAGGCCCAAAAGAGTGAGGTCGAGAGTTGCTTGTTTTTGCATAAACCCCTTCAAGTATATTTGCACAAAGAGGTTTATTCTCATTTTGATGCTATGGTCGGTTCAATCCCGAGCATTGTTATTTCTTCTTTGCAGGATTCTGGTGATGTCATGATGAAGTGGCAAGCAAGTGTTGATGGTGTGAAAATGCGATGGGATGATCTGTATGAATTTGAGAGGTATGATTTGCTTCCTTAACTTAATTTTGTGTTATTTTGTTTACAATAATTTGAGGAACGGGTTGCAAATTTGGTGGTTAAGGGACCGGGTGTAAATTTATCTTTATTCTTTGATTATTATGGATTTGAGAGTAATGATAAATTGCATGTACCTATTATGAATTTTGATTTCTCACGAGTTACTAACTTGGTGGGATTTGTTTGCTACAAGAGTTTATATGCATTAGACTTATATTCTTGTTATGAGATAAGGGATTGCATGGATGGTACATGTCACATGATCTATTTGCATGACCTATATTTATTTGATGGTGGTTTTGGAAAGAACATGATTAAATATAAAAAATTTTATGTTTATGATGAATATATATTTAAGGAGAATAAATTGTTCATTTTATATTCAGTGTATAAGTTACATGCTGGTGAGGCGTATTGTTGCGATTTTATCATTGATATAATTCATGATTATATTTGTTGGTTACATATGAAACGAAATGTTGAGTGTGATTGTAATACATGCCGTGCATATGGGGGAATGACATGCCGACTATATTCTTATGTCGTTCCTTGGTTATGTCTTATTCATAGTGAGCTATGGTCGTACATGTGTATGAATTTTATATTTGTGTTAACTACGTCTATGAAGGGAGGAATCTGATATTTGTGATACTTAATGATATTTTATCATTTGGTGTCATTTGTTATTTTGTGTATGTTGAAGTTGATGAGTTGATAGTGAAGGCAATCATGGAGTTAGGGTTCCAAGCATTGATGGAGCACGTGGGCGATATCACCTACAAACTTGAGTTTAAAGGTAAGCATGTTGATAAAATAGTCCTTGTTATCGCTAACTTGCTTCGTTTTTGTGTAGGTAGCCAAGATTTGAGGACAAATATTTTTGAAAATGGGGATTATGATATGAATCTGATCGGGCATGACGTGCTAATGGTTGGAAGCATGAGATTCAATTAAGCATTGCATGGACTCATGAACAATCAAGAAGAGCTTGCAAGCAAGGTGCCAAGTCTCGAAGGGTTCGTGATGCATGAAAGTGAGTTTGGGAGCCATAGGATCGTTGTTCAAGTGTTAAATGATGAGAAGGACAGAAGCCTTCGAGCTAGGGCGGTCTTTTTTGGTTCCCCAGCGCGTATAATGCCAAAACAGCACCCGAGACCCGAGGCAGTGGCGCTAGGGCGGTCGAGTTTCGTGCCCTAACGCGTGCCTGGGGCTAGGGCGGTCCAGTTTGCGCGCCTGAGCGTCCCAGTTACTATCCCAGACATCGAAATCCAGAACCCTCCACGCTAAGGCAGCCCAGTTTTCATGCCGCTGCGCATGAATTAGATTTTTATCTAATTTAGAGTCCTAGATTATCTGAGAACTTATTTTTGAGTATCTTTTGATATGTAAACAATATATGTACAAAGTTTGACACACTATTCAGATGATATTGAAGATACTACAAAATATTTTGAGTTTTCTCTCAAACTTTTTCAAAGCTTTTGCTTTGTTCATCAAAATCAAACTTATCAAAGTTTATACTTTGTGGCGTTTGTCGATCGTTCTTACGCGGATTGTCGAAGACGAGTTCTTTTAAGGTTCGTTCTAGTGTCTATTGTTTATTTGTGATTGTTTATTACTTAACCACGTAGATTAGGGGTGAAAATCACGCATTCTTGATACAAAAAATCGGGATATCACAACACGGATTGTCAATCTTTATTGAATTGAGGGCGTGATTCCGATTAATCGTGTTTACCTTTCTTGCGTACGAGGATTCATATCACGACCTTATCTATAGAGGTTTAATGCAAGGGAACTGATATCAGTAGCCTCAAGGGAATTAAATGAATTATAGTGCTCTACTAAGTTAAATTCTAAATCTATTATGAAACAAATTAGTTCTGCATATATAAGTTTCTATTTTATTATGAATTAGCTTCAATTCAGTTCAGTTTCAAGGAAAGAAGTCGGCTCTGCTTATGATCAATTCAGTTTAAGATATGTCTTGTTCAATCGTCCCCACTTATTGAGTGTTTTCCCAAACACTTCTCCAGACGTCCCCTCCTCAGATAAAAATGAAAAAATTCAAGAAGGAAGAGTAAAGAAATTTTTTGGATTGGTGAAGATGATGTTTCAAAACCGTTGTCACATGTTACTATTATGTTTTCAAGTTTTTAAGTTTCAGCTAATGTGTTTTGTGCAAAAAGGATTTTGATATTTCAATATATCGGTTTAAAATTTTAAGAACATATTTAGTTTTGTTGAATAATATATCGGTTTAGTTAAATTTCTGTAATTCGAGACTTGTTATTTTCAAATTTCTATTTGAAAGCAACGTCGCTGTCATCAGCTTTGGTCGTGGGGCATGACAAAATATGTTGTTCGAGTCTATTGACAGCTTCTGTATTATTTGTACCTCTAATATTAGTTTAGCAAGGCCGTGGCTTCTTCTATGTTACAATTTTTGGTGTTGCGATTGGTTTTCATCAATCATAGAAATTTTTCCAGACGAGGGATGTGAATGCTCAATCGGATTATGTATGGAGAAAGTGTAGGTCTCATATGTAACGGTATAACAGATATTGAGAAATTCATTGATTTTTTCTGTTATTATCTTTCAAAAGATGCCGGTTTTCCTGAGTTTTAGTTTAATGGATTTTTACTGGTAGATTCGATTATGATGATAGAACACATCTTTGTATTCTAAATACGGAAAAATCAACAAAATCATCATGTAAATTGGTCTCCTTTGGCTTTTTATCCTTTAATTAATCAAAATTTGGTCTGTTATGATTCCTAGCGCCGATAATACTCTCCTTCTTTGCTTTGTTCCAATAGACTTTAAGGCAAAGTGGTTCGTATGTCTATGGAACACTTTAAAGGAGTTAACGCGCCGAGCATTCCTGAAGCAGTTGAAAAATACTCGATAAAATCGTAATTAGGGGTTGGTTTAAGTCAGTTTGCGAGTGCAATAAGTTGGTTTCTCGTACATTTAAACATTTTTTGTCCGAGTGCTAGTACGATAAAAGTGCAAAAAAGATCAATTATTATTCAAAGATAAAATTTCAACTCATTGATTACCAAAGCCTCAAAAATAAACCAACCTACCTAACAATTTTGATAATTTTTTCATCAAAATTATTATATTTATTTATCAAATGATCAAATAATATAGTGCATTTGTTTCAAAAAGATAAACTACCAAGCATAATCCCTACGTGCCAAATGCTACGACGACACGTTCGCATCAAAATTCTTGAAGTATGACTTCTTGGCTGTGAGTGTGGAAAGGTTAACATGGTTGTCTAAAGATGTTCCATTATCTCCACAATTATCTGTCATCAACTTGTAAACCAAACGTCATAAATCTATATATAAATATCATCTGCTAAAAAAATTGTATTTATTCCACCCACTATGAATATAAACTGGCTATTAATATCTAAAATTTTAGCTTTATGAAATATAAACTAATAAAAGTTTATATCCTTCCTACCCATTATAAACATAAAAAAATATTAATATCTAAAGTTTATTCATCTGAATGGGAACATTGAGTCTTAGAAGGTGTTTGACTAAACTTATTTAACACAATTTATATATTCTTACATCTTATAAATTGTTTTAGGAGTTTATAAACCATGATTTCTTATTTTAAAAATATATTGTTAAAGTATTTGGATGAATTTATTTTAAACAACTTAAAGATGTTAATGTGTTTGATATTATAAGATCTTTTTATTGTCAAAATTATCAAAAATGATTAATGCTATGGGCAAAAACTTGTGTGAGACGGTCTCACGGGTCGTATTTTGTGAGACGGATATCTTATTTGGGTCATTCATGAAAAAGTATTACTTTTTATGCTAAGAGTATTATTTTTTTATTGTGAATATCGGTATGGTTGACCCGTCTCACAGATAAAGATTCGTGAGACCGTCTCACAAAAGACCTACTCAATGCTATGAGTTAATGTAAGTAGCTACAAATATATATGAAAATAGTTTTATAATTTTAATATTTTAAAAAATAAATCTCTTTTAAATTTAAATTTAGAAAAATTTATGTTCTTTTGCGAGAAAAGTATTTAATATTATTTTTCACGTGTGAATAAACTATTGAATAAAAAATTGTAGTTAATAATTTATTCAATAAAATATTAACATTTTTTGTTTTTTGATCGTAATAAAAAGATAGAACAAAACCGTATTTTAAATTTGATTTTAAAAAACAAACAAAGTGATAAAGTGGAAATTTAAGAAGTGGGGATAAAATGAGGATTTAAGAAGATATATAAACATATTTTGGAGAAGTGAAATATAAAAATAAAATCTTTTTGAAAAAAAGTTCTTATCTCAAATGTTTTTAAAACAGCTTATAAGCTTTCAAATAGTTTATAAGTTATTTGTAATTTTTTTACCAAAAAAATGATCAGAGCTTATAAGCTCTAAAACAACTTATAAGTTATTTTTTTAGAGCTTATAAACTATGCCAAACACACTCTTAGTCGTATATTTTTTAAAATCTTAATTATCATGAGTGCTGATGTGACACTATATACATGAGTATCACAACGATACCACATCAGTGCCATGTCGAAATGCCAGAATTACACAACCAAAAAAGAAGAAGAAGAAAAGAAAAAAATAATAAGATTGAACTTTGACAATAGATTACCAAAATTAAAAAAACAGACAAATAAAAAATACAAAAATTTGCAATTATTCCCATCTATATTGTTCCAACATTAGGTAATAAGGTCAAGCTATTGTCTCCAGAGATGCATCTTCTATTTTAATATTATACTAAAAATTACTAGGTTATAATTATATGATTTTAAAAAAACAAACTACTTTTGGTCGAGCGACAACTACTCGATCGTGCAAAAATCATTTGTCACAAAAAGTTAAACTCATAAGGAAATTAGAACAACAAATCTTCTTCTTTAACAGAATACTTCATCGGGTTCTTGATGGGCAAGAAAAATGCCTTGGAAAAAACACAAAAAAATGAGATTTTTCTTTTTTTCAAGGGAAGGATGATTGTTGGTGAGACAAAAAGTAAAATAAGGAGGATTCTTTCTTTCTATTCTATTTTTCACTCAAGCACAAATCTTATTTTCAAAGGAAATCGTAGATTTTTCACGTCAAATGTCAAAATATGTATGATGTTTGATGATAACACGCTAATTAGATATGATATTTCTCTCAACATTTATAGTTAATCTATATTAAAAAGAGAGAAATATCTTAATATCATCTTTTAAGTTACACCAGACATAAAAAGTTTTCACAAAAACTCTTGTGAAACGGTCTCACGGATCAATTTCGTGGGTCGAATTTTTTATTTGGGTCATTAATGAAAAAATATTACTTTTTATGCTAAGAGTGTTTATTACTTTTTTTTGTGATTTTATTGTGAATATCGGTAGGGTTGACCAGTCTTACAGATAAAGATTCGTGAGATCGTCTTACAAGAGACATACTCAAGAGTTTTATCCTCTAAGATTATGTTTACTTGCTATGATAAGCATATGATTATACTAATAATTGTATCAATCTCATGTTTACTTGTTTCTTATGGCCGGTAATAACTCATAAAACTTGTACATACCTAATTTAAACTTTAAAATTTGAAGATTTATCACAAATAAAGGTATGATAAATAATCATTTTTAGTTAATACTCTTCCCAACTGAAGAAAATCACATTACTTCCAAAAAAAATTATATGAAAATCTCATTTTAAAAAATTATAAAAACATAAATAAAAAAAATCAAATAATATAAGATATTATTTAATACATTTCATATGATTTTATCCTCATTCATCGATTTTTTTTCTCAATTGATTGATTTTTATTTTTTTAAAAATAAATACTACTTATACCCAATAAGTTTGGTAAATTAAAATTACTTACATGTATATTAATAATAATTTACATTCTTCAATAAAAAAAATAAAATCTCAATTTTACAAATACAAACTAAAAATAAGATTATTTATTATATGAAGATGAAAAAATTGTTTTCAATCATAAAATTAATCAATTAAAGAAAACTTGTTATTACTTATCCATGGTTATCCCACATACTATAAAATTAGTTTAATAATCTTAGTATTACTTATTCACATATAATCATTTCTCACCAAATATACACAACCTAAATAACAATGTGAGAGAAAACCAATTCTTGCTCTAAATGACGAGTCTAATTATTTATTTAAAGAATTAATTTCATGGTTGGTACAAATTAGATTGGCCAATATTTTTTTTTATTTTTTTTTAAAAAAATCTTCTTTGGCTTGATAATATTTTTTAATGAATTACTCGCACTTGACGTGACTTGACTTAAAAACCTAAATATTAATATACCGACTATATATATATATATATATATATATAACTAAATTAATTCTTCTAGAGGAAGGGACTATATATCAAATGCTATATATTTTCCTTTTGTATATGTGTGTTCAAACTTTGGATAAAATCGAAAAAATTGAAAATCCAAACTGAAAAACCGAACACTGAATCGAACCGAAAATCGAATTTTATAATTCGGATATAAATGTTAAAACTGAAATTTATTTGGTTCGGTTTCGGGTTATATATGACAAAATCGAACCGACCGAAAAAATCGAAATTTCATTAAATTAATAATTTTATTTTTATTATATATTTTTTGAGATGATATCAATGAATGATGAATTATTTTGAATAATATTTAGCTGATTGTTGTTTACGTAATTTATTTAGACTTTATATTTAAATATTTTACTAAGAAATAAGGTAAAAAGATAACATATTATATTTTACAATATATTTATCTTATTAATTTAAATAATTATATCAAAACCGAAATAACCGAACCATTTGTAGAAAATCGAACCGAACCGAAGAAAAATGATTCGGATATCGGATTATATATTTGTAAAACCGAAAATCGAATTAAAAAACCGAAAACCGAACCGATCGATTAACACTCTTATTTTTGTATACGTATAATTTAATTGTAAGTGTTCGCAAAAAATTGAAATCCATTCGTTTTTGTAGCATTTTCAGTCACCAAGCAATTATAGATAACCCGCCAACTGTTTAACTCATTGAAAATTCTTGATTCTCATCAAGATAATGCCTATAGTACTTACGATAACAACATGACATAGGATTTGTAACTCTTTTTTTTTTCTTTTTTAAAATCAAATTATTGGTCATTTTTAAAAAAAGTAGATCTTGTGAGACGATCTCACGAATCTTTATCTGTGAGACAGATCAACCCTATCGATATTCACAATAAAAAGCAATAATACTTTTTCATGGATGACCCAAATAAGAGATCCGTCTCACAAAATACGACCCGTTAGACTGTCTCACACAAGTTTTTGCCTTTTCAAAATATGACTTTAGATTATTCTTAATCTATTCATTACTAAATCTGAAATATATTAGTATGTAATCGTCCACAAAATTTAATCGATTTCGAGAGTAATGGGGAAAATTCCAAAAATTATCTTGTAAGCTTGGTTTTGATCCTCTTATTAGACAAAATTTGATCTTTTAAATTTTTTACATGGTATTATTTTAATCGAGATACTAATATAGCACCAGACGTGTTAACAATATGACAACAATGTTCGACAACATATCAGCACTTGCTAAAATTTGACTCGATGTGTGCGAAAAAGGAAGAAAAAAAAATTTATTGCATTAAAACTAAATTTAACTCACCGAATAAGAGTGAAAAAGGTACGGACCCAAGTTAAAAAGGTAGAACAGAAAAGCTTTAAAAAAAAAAACATCGGACAAGTTACACTTAGTCATTGTCTTGAAAGGGAATTTCAGTTCATGGGTTGAAGAATATGATAGAATATGAAAACAGTTTACAATAATTATATGGTAAAATCCCAAACAGTAAAAAATTGATTTTTTAAGTATTAACAGACACGAGTTCACAAATCCCACAACAAATGTATAGAAAAAAGGAGAAAAGAAATTGTAGCAAAGCTCATAATTCTTGCACCAAGAACACACAAGATGAGAGACACTGAGAAATTCTGTATAAATCCTATTTACAGATTAAGAATATGACAAGTACTCTACAGCACACAGTACCTGTGAATAAGAATTAGCAAAGCTTACGGGGAAGTGAGAAATAAGCTAAGAAAACTGAAACTGCTTGTTGCCGCTGTATAATTCTGCAGCTTGCAAAGACTGCTGCTGTTGATGATGATTTGAATGCCAATTCCCGTTGATTAGTGAAGCTTCTGGTTGAAAAATCACTTGGGATTTCGATTCGGCATATAAATCTTGAGCAGTTTGATGGTGAATAGAGTTTAAAAATGGAGTTTGGAGATAGTCAGCCCACTTGATATCTTCCGGTCCACTTTCTTTTACTGGCTTTACACACTCTGCAGCTTCCCAAGAAAATGTATTATTTTGGAAGAAGCTGAAGTTTGGTCGAAACTCGGCGCTTGAGCTGCTGCCATTGCTGCTGAATGTACAGGGCTGGCTCCAGTTCTGGAACTTTTGATTGAAATGGCTAATGGGATTCTCAGAAGTGAAGTTCATGGAGAGGGGAAGACTGGCTGCAATAGTATTGGAATCGATGAATTGGTGATCAGAAAAAAATTCTAAAGATTTCGGGATCGAATTGAAGAAAAGATTTGCATTGGGATTGGCCGAGAGCCCGGTATTCGGGCTGTATTGTATCCGATTAAACGGGAGGAATCCAGACATATCGGAAGGCTTACAGCTTGTGCTCGAACTCTCATGACTGGGAACAAACCTGTTGAGAAAGAATTCATGTGTCGAATTCGGGTGTGAAACCATATTATTGCAGCTGTTTTCGACCCGTGGATACGTTTCTGATAAAACCGAGCTGGATGGTTTCGGCCTGTCGGCCACCAGACCTTGATTCGTCGAATACTCGAGCTCGAATAAGCTTACCTCGCTCGAACCTTCCGATGTTTTTTCGTTGTTTTTACTGCTTGGAGAGGCCTTATCTTCAGTCACAACTTCTGATAGAGGCTTATGTGTATTGGGATCGATGCCCTTTTGCCTTAGCTTTTTCTTGATGGACGAGTTCCACAGATTCTTGATTTCATTGTCTGTTCTCCCAGGCAATTGCGCAGCAATCTGTGACCACCTAATTAATAAAAGGATATCAAAATCATGAGTCAAAATTAAGTACAAAAATCCGTGATGAGTTAATAAATGAAGCATATATTAGTACAAAGAAAATGTACCTGTTTCCAAGAACTGCATGCAGTTCAATGATCAAACCCTCTTCCTCTTGCGAAAACGTCCCTCTTTTCAAGTCCGGCCTAAGGTAATTGATCCACCTCAATCTGCAGCTCTTACCACACCTTTGAAGCCCTTCAATAATAATCATCACAAAATGTAAGAAACAAAAAACTAGCAAAAAGGCTCATTTATCCCGGACTCCGGCACAGCTGCAGAAGTACTAGAAAAGCAGTAAAAGGATACCAAAATAGATCCTTAAAACGTTACCGGCAAGCTTTGGGACCGAGCTCCAGCAGCCGTGGCCATATTTAGTGATGTGTTTAATGAGTTTCTCGTCTTCTTCGGGCGACCATAGCCCTTTTCTGAGCTTCTGTTTGTAGCAGCAAGAATGCCTGCCCATATGGAGTGCAATTCAAATGAAAATGCTGGCCAAATTTCTGTGATTTAATGCAAGAGGGAGAGAGAGGGGTTTTTCAAAATGAGATTATGCAATAGAGAATAGAAGCGATGTGGAGAAGAGGCTTTAAAAAGAAGGTCACGATCAAAAAGATTGTAATATTAATTTATTTTGAATAAAGGTGTCGACAGAAATTTGTAGGAATAAAAACTTAATGAATGGGTATAATTAATAAACTTCAAGTTCGTGGAGGTTTTGGAGTTTAATTTCGTAGCCTTTTCTTCTTTTTTTTTTTTAAGATTGGAATTTGGACCTAATTCAACCCAAAAACTAGCTCAAGAAGGGAGGATTGTCCAAGTTCATATATGCAACTCTCAGGAATTTTATCAAACCGTGTGAGACAACTAACACACCCTTCTCACGTCCAAGAATGAACATATGGAGCGTGAAGTTTACAAATAACCTAATTATGAGCAGAACAAGTGTCCTAATTATGGGTTTGGACAATCCTCTTTTCTTGAACTAACTTTTGAAATTCAGTTATGTTCAAATTTCAATGTTAATATTTTTTTCCTAATATTATGAAATGGGATTTTTCAGAATATTATTAAATTTGCAGTAGTAAAAAAGTCTTGTAAAAAAAAAAGTCTCGTCAAAAGGGTTTTTATAAATTATAGTAAGGAGATGGACGGCAGTTGTGGGGTACGAGGACAGACATTAATTTGGTGGAAAAAACAGTAACAACATTAAATTTTTTTTTAAAAAAAAACAAACAAACAAACCAAGTCAGTCCATACATTTCATTTAATTCCGTAATTGTATGAGGTATAATACATTTTGAAATACAAATAATTGTATGTCAAGATTATATAAATAAAAAATTTATTTATTTATTTATTTAGCTACAATTTTTGCAAATGAGAGGGTTATAGTTTTTTTTAAACAAAAAAAAACAATGAGATTACGATAGGATGATTTTGAGAAGTGAAATTTCCCAATATGGCTCGCAATCATGGTAAATTGAAATTAATTTTATATAATAACAAAATCGTGTCAATTTTAGACATTCCCTTGTCTTTCCAGTTCCACTATATATAAAAATAAAATAATTGTATATGTATTATATTTCTTTAGCAAGTTTATGCCATGTGGCTCTTTGAATTATTGGCTTACAGAAGTTTTTCTGGTTTTCTGTTTTTTAATATATATAATAAAATAAAAATATATATTTTTTAAGGAAATACTGCCCGATTCATTATTAGTTTTCATGAAATGGTGCAATGTTTGATGAAGAATCGCGTCTGTTCTGAATCAAATTTTCGCTTCTATGTATATGGCATCATTAGATCAAGAAGAACGATTTTTTTTTGAATTCTGATTTAATTTAGTCACCTATAAATACAGAATATCTCGATTGTATCCTGAGAGAAATTTTTAATATACATGTGACTAAAGTGAGAGAGAAAACATTTCTTAAAAGAAAACGTTGCAAACGTGGCTTGAAGTTCATTCACAAATTATTTATATTCGAAATATTGTCTCAACAAATATGTAGGTATAAAAATGATTTTTCTTGTAACATAATTATAGTTTATCAAAAAATTATTCAAGGGTCTGAATTATTATTGAAATGGTATGCTTTTCTCAATAAGTAGGTGTATAAATATTATATAATATTTCAAAGACTCGCATGAAAATTAGGTTAAAAAATTAACATGAAGGATTTTTTTTCGCATAGGCAAATGGGAATAAAATTCCACAAAACATGGTTAAAAAGCGATTATACATATTTATCCGATTATTAAAACCTTAAATTCCACAAAACATGGTTAAAATAAAAAGGTCAAAGAATAATTAATCTTATGTCAACCCTACTTTGCTTATTTTATTTTATTACCAAAGTAAATATACTTGAAAATCATTTTCCATAAGCAAATGGGAATAAAATTCCCATATAAATTATGATTATCTCAACTGCTATGCAAACAAAATCACTTGATCGGCGGAAAGGAATCATTTTTATATATAAAAAAAATAAGTTTCTTGTGAGACGGTCTCATGAATTTTTATCTGTGAGACGGGTCAACCTTACCAATATTCACAATAAAAAGTAATACTATTAGCATAAAAAATAATATTTTTTTATGGATGACTCAAATAATATATTCGACCCACGAAATTGATCCGTGAGACCGTCTCACAAGAGTTTTTGTGAAAAAAATAGAGGAAACTTCTTATAATTATCCATTATTAATTATTTAATTACACTTTTATTTATAATAATTTCTCTTCCAATTATTTGAGTTGAAATAAAATAAAATAAAATAAGAAACTTCTTAGAATCAACATCCATGATTGATTTTTCAATTGCCCCGGTTTATTTATTTATTAATTTATTATTATTCGTCCAATTATTTTTGCGAGGCTTCAAATATCTTCCTTTGTTTGAGTCTTAACAGAAATGATTAAAGAAAGTAAAGATTGATAATTAAAATAAATTAATTAATGAACTCTTAAAAACGCAGCCGACAATCACAATAATGCAGCATGTCCCGCTCTGCTTCGAGGACGTATTGCTGTGATTCCAATGGGGACAATCTATATAAATTATTTTAACCAGATAAAGGCAATAATATCTCCTGCTGAATAATTTTTTTGTCAAAATTATATTACATATTTTTTTTAATAAAAAAATTTAAGTGAGAACAATTACTACTATTGGATTATGTGAATTTATTCAAAACTTTTATGATAAGAATATTTCATTTGTAAAATTATTTGTGTTCTAAAAGGCGTCGCCTATGACCGTCTAGGCGCTAGGCCGTAGCCGCCTCTTAATTTGATATATAGATTATTTATTTTTTTTAAAACAATTTGTTCAACATTTTTTTCGGTCAATTTGTATAGGATAAATCAAAAGAATAAGTTATTGATTTAGAGTTTGAATCTGATACAGAAGAATTATTGTGGATATAAAAAGAAAAATTAGATATTTAGGTAAAAAGAAAAAAGAAAAAATCGCCTATCCGTCACGGCGTATCGCATATCGCTTTTTAGGATACTGAATATTTATTGAGTCCATTAGATTTAATTTGGTGAAAAAAAATATAAACTCAATATGCAGTTGGAGCACTTGTTAGGATCTAAAAGTTCCTTGTTCATTTGTTACCGTAGCTGCTGAACAAGTTATTTTATTAACTTTAGGATTATTTAATTGAATAATTTTATAAATTCGTTTTGAAATATTTTATTTGTATACTAATGATTTTATATTGGTAAATTAAGACCTTATTGTTGCTATGGTTTGTATGAAATATGAAGGCACAAAGATTGACAATCATTTTTCTGGTGACTGAAATTTTAAAATTGTTGTTGGTTACACAAATAAATTACTGAATACTCATATATATGATGAGTTTATTTGGATAACCTATAAATTTTCTTAATTAGTGATCTCCATAGTTGAATTAAGAGTTTATTAGTATAGTCGTACATCATTAATGTGATACTCTTTGTCCCACATCTTAAAAATTAAAAATTCAAAATATGATGAGCTTACAATAGACGTCTATAGTAACTTGAGTTAATCATTTTCGTAAAACGATGACGAATACGAAGTAGTTGTTATAGAGGCCCATTGTGCAGTCACGCAGACACGAACTCGGGCTCGGGGTGTGACAATTAATCTGGACTATCAATATACCACTAGAGCTCTATTTGATGAGCATCGACACGTGGTTTAATCCGTTGTTACCGGATTTATATTTTCCCGTCCTCACTCTATATATTTTATGTATGTGCGTAAATATTTCAACTGCATCTTGAATTACTATTCTCGTGAAAATTAATGCTTTTCCACAGAATAATTTAACTTTATATTAATTAATATATACTCGCCGTTGGAATTTTTTAATTGCTTAGATTAGAGAGAAAAAACATTACCCTGTGGACGTATGTGGGATTCAATCATTTACTTGGAAAATTGAACAATAAAAAAATATGTTGTAATATAATATGATTTACATGTGTTTCATGTAGTAACGTATTATGTGTATATTTTGTGTGTTGGCATATCATTTAGCCTTTACTTTGTCATAATTATGGACTAAAAGTTCTTGTAATGTGGTGCCGCAATATGCATCGAACTTGAAAAATTCATATTTCCATTTTCAATTAAAAATATCATGTAAATTTTTTTTATATTGGCCTTTTGTTGTCAACTGATTAGATAAAATTTGGTCTTTATGTAATAAATTGGCTTTTCTTATACTTTTTGTTGCGATCGGAATACTGACGTGACGACGAGGCCAGACACCACGCGTGTCAGGTCTTTAGCCAAAAAAAAATTATTTTTTTTTAAAAAAACCCATGTAGAAATTTTTGTAAAATTAAAACTACAATTTATAACTAACTAAAAGAACCAAAACTCTACACATGCCAACATATATAACGATTTTTAAAATTTTCCATTGTAAACAATAATTTTATATCAATTGAGATATACTAGTGGACAGATAAAAGTTCAGAAGGTTAGTCAATTCATTTTTTTAAATAAAAAAAAAACTTGTATATTTTAATTAACGAGCAAGTTGGGAAATAATATTTTTATTCAATTAAAAAATGGATAATATATCGATAATAATTAACAATATAATTAATTAATATAATTTCATTAATTGTGTCTTGTTTGTAGTGACAAAATGAAGCTTCCTTGACCTTAGCCACGTCCTAAACAAAGCATTCCATCCATTGAAAAACATTCAAAATTAGAAATGAGCTGTTCTCTCAAGTCAACAATTAATGCATGCTTAATTTATATTGTCTGCTTCGCTGTTGTTCCCATTTCAATCAAGTCACCTAATATATTTATTAGATTAATAAATTTCATGGATATATATGCCAAAATTTATTGTGCACTAATTAAATAATTTATGGTGTCAATATTTTATTTGCTTCATCTATACAAATTAACAAGAAATATGTACTCGTATGAAAGAGGTTGAATAAACACTTCAAATTATTCTACTTCTGATGTGTTTTAAGAAGTCAGAAGTTGGCCTCGTTCTTTGAAAGACCAACAAACTACTTCGAAAAGTGCGGAATCAATACACAACACGTTAATGAAATTAAAAGCAGTAGAAGACAGTAAGACACAAGACTTGTTTCTGGAAGTTCGAAGGAAAAAATATTTCTACGTCTCCTCGCCTTCTGGAAACCTCTTATTCTGTTTCCAGAAGGTATCACTAGAAAATTTTGATTGATACACTTGTACAAATCCAGTTCAGCAAGTCTTACCTTTGCATACTGGAACTCCTGGTATTACAATGCAATCACTTTAAGAAATTTAATTATGGGAAAATCTCTTTCCTTACATTACAAATATTTCACACTTTAAAGTAGTTAAAACAATGAAGGAATGTGAATAAAGATAGCATAAACGATCTTTTTATCGAGCTTTAAACCATGTGCTGGTTTTTTTGAGGCTTTGCAAGACTTGAGTCTTTTTCAAATATGGTTCACATAAATTCAAAATTCGAGAGTTGAAGAGATATTTTGTGAATCCTCGACAAACCTTTATATAATTGATCTCCAATTTTAAAATAAGAACAACTCTTTTACCAGTTAAGAGTACCTAAATCTTGGAATAAACTTTGTTATAGTAAGTAATAAATGATTTTATGTGGTTTATTTAATGATATTAAATTAATTGAACTATTATACAGAATGACCAATTAAATAGATACATCCTACAATAGATAGTACAAACAAAACGGATAACAACATTATCTTACTAAGATTATATGATTTGATGTTAGTCTAATGTGTTATCATAAAAAACTAGCAAGATGACTACTTCTTCTAGTTTTGAATTATTGATTTCTAGGTTTGTTGATGTCTGATTTTGATTGCATATTGGAGTTTTTATTTAGTGTGAGTTATGGTTTTCCTTTACCATAAAATCAGCAGAACCTTACGATTCTTGTTTTCCTTAAGCAGTACATAAATAAAACTAAGGTTCTGTTTTTCTTAAGCAGTACATCACTAAAACTAAGTTTCTGGTTTTTCTTATGTTCACATTCTTCCTTAAGCAATACATCATCACAATTAAGATTTCCTTGACAATAAATTTATATTATAGTATTAACACTTCCTCTCTCTTTTTTTCTGTGTAAAATCTTGTTTTATTTTATTCGGGAGTTTGAACCCAAAAGTTGATTATGCCAAAACCTCCCCAAAAAAAAGATATTAACCTCGATTATATTTTTATTCTAAATTTAGTTAATTAGATATTAGTGCAACAATATGGTTTCTTTCGCAGTTTTATTTTTGTTTTCTACCAGAATGATGACATGGTGTTGGTTTTAGAGCATTGTCAAGGGAGTCTTTGGTTTCAGCTTAATTAAATCTTATGTAAAATCAATATTTATTTTAATAATATTTTATGATTTTATCAAATTATGGCATTTACGTTATCTGTATACTAATGAGAACGGCATAGATAAAGTCCTTGAATATACAATATGTACCATGAGCTCTGCCTCACAACGTAAAATCATGAAACATATTAGGAAGCTTATCATATATTATAAAAATGTTCTTAGTTGATTCAGCCGCCTAAAAAAATATATAAATGTCACTCGAGCTTGTGATTATCATATGTGATGTAAACATCATGTTTCATTGGTAAGGGCACGAAGATGCCCATTCATACAGATGGATGATCATTTGATGATGCACTGATCAAACCTCCCTCGAAAATTCCAAGTGTTTATAACTCATCGAGTTGAATAGTCTGTGGTTATGGTTGTACCCCATTAGTCATATGACCCGATACAACGTAGAGGCTCTAAGTACTAGCATGCACTTTAATCAGTTTACTGACTCCATTGAGGGTCATCAAGTGACCAGGTTAGCTGTAGTTTCGAAATAAGTAGGAGCCAAAGCATTGTATTCGGGATTCACCGCTCGTCTACAAGTGAAGATATCATATGTGAAATGATGAGTTAATAATGCAAGGATTCTCTGACCAGAGCAAGACATGTGTTTTAGGGAAAGGTGTTTTCCTAGTTGCACATATGATGTCACTATTATTACTAAAGATATATCATATATATGGTTATCGAATTTATTTGAAACTCGTGATATACCAATGGTGGCAGATTCGATCAGGATATATGAGTTGAAGGGACCGTATTGTACGCTAACCATAACATAAGTTCTTGCATGAACTATCATTGATACCTAGGGGATCATGGGTAGATGCTACTTGACGTTCTTACCATGATTCGATGGGTGCAGTCATACTTGAGTTGTGACATTCTTGATCAAGAGGTTGATGAAAGAATAAAACTAATTAGGGTAAAACCGAACATGAACAAATGTTGTTCTAATCATATGAAGTTGTGAACCCACGACTAGTTATATCCTGGACTATTGAGAGACACAAGTATTGAATTATGTGTTCCCGTTGAAATAGTCAAGTTCAAGGAGTTGAGTTTGACAACTGTAGTTTGATGGAGATCAAATAGATTGTGTATAAAGGATTTATAAGTTGATTCCACGTAATGAAAGATATGGAAGTTAGCTTAAAAGTTGATTAAGTGAGGAGGGTGAAACTGTTATTTAGTAAATGAGTTTACAAAACTAGCAACTGACAAAAATGGATCAGTGGAAAATTTTGTTTTTCGCAATTTTCATTTTTCGTTATATGAATGAGATTCGTACTCTCGATACATCGGCGATGTCTGATCGTCGATCGTAGTTATAATGAGTTCACAATTATTAGTTTAGTAAATTTTGAATCTAATAATTAAATAATAATATTAGTAATGGTGATTACTAAGTGAAAAATTATCATTAAACATTTTTAGAAGAGTGTAGAATAGATTAATTAATTAATCTGGTAATTAAATAAATGTTATTTAATTTAAACATTTGAGGATTATATGAAATAAAACAACTTTTATACACAAATTTTTGTCAACAAAAAAGTTTTCTCCGTTTCTCCTTCTCACAAGAAAAATCGGCCACCCATGTATTTTGGGAAAAAAAATTTCGGTCGCTCCCTTTAACCACGCCGTCGTACTGTCGTCGGATTTCTGAAATTTCGGATATCAATCTCGACGCAAATTTCGTTTATATCTTTAGTGCGATCTATACGAAAAATCCAGTTTCTGATTGTGAATCTTATTTGACGATTGAAGAAACAGGAATATCAGTTCGTAGAGATTTACAGAAATGACTATTACTGCTTAAAAATCGAAATAGTTGGAGCTGATGTTACATACACAAAGGTAAATCAGATCTAAACACCCAATGAATATTTTAAATCATATGATATCGAAAAAACTTTTCGAATGTCAAAACAAAAAAGTTTAAACTTCCGTTGCGTTTTGTGTGCGAGAAAATGATACTCTGACAGTGGTATTAGAGCCCTGGCCCATGGGCTCGATAAATTTGTGCTCATATGAGATTTTTTGATTTTTCAAAATTATTGATCAAAACTGAAATTTTATGAAAATTTGATAAATTTGTCATTGTAAATAATTTTAGCGAAATCAAGGGATTTTCTTATAAAATAAATAATCTAAATATGATTTTTATTATATTATGATAAAAGGTGTTTTTTTACAAGAAATTTAATTAGTAATAAATTTAATAATTAAATAAATATGTTTATTTAATTTTCAATTTAATCATAATTATGGAGGTTAGTGACATATTTGTATGATATATAATTTGTTAATAATATTTGATATTATGTAGTAAAATGATGATTGAAAGTCATGACCAATTTTTTAGGTGTATGTTAGGATATTTTACATATTGTGTTTTTAATTATTTGATAATTGTTTATTAGTGGACATGCTATATGGCTCGTCCTACCCTTTAAATTTGTATCCTAATGTGCCACGTAAATTTAATTTAAATATTAGATTTAGTTGGAGATCAAAATTTGAAGATGGTGAGCCCATATCCTCGTTAATTTTGAACATTGAAGACATGTAAAATATTGAAATTTTATGTAATATCGCATTTGAATATATGCATTTACCTAGTTTTTGGACATGGATCCATATATGCTTCATACGAATCAATTAGCTATCGGTTATCTCATGACGGCCGTCCACTAAGGTTCAACATTGATGAGTTGGGCTCGACATGTGAAGAGAAAGCAGATCATATTATTGGTCCCTCATCAAAAGTGATGCAAAATGAAACGTCCACTACTCATTTTTCTTTAAAATATACTAGAATTTTATATATATATAGACACACACACACACACACACACACACACACACACACATATATATATAATTTTTGACACCATTCTAAAAATAAATCAACCAGCTATTATTTGGAAATAAAAAAGAAAGTAATTCGAAATGTAAAATCGTAAATCGTCAATCAACCTAAACTAGCATCATTTCAAAAATAGACTTAACTCTAACATCCTCTCAAAAACCACTCAAAAAAGCATAATTAAGTCGTAAAATATTTAACGTAGACTTAAATCATAAATCATAAACGTAAGTGTGGAAAAGTAGCGACGCTCTTCGGGTTGTGTGCACTTTCAATCTAGCTAGATCAACCATCAAGTTCTACATCCAACTCATGCTCACCTATATCAATCACACCTAGTGAGTCAAATAACTCAGCAAACCTTAACCATGATAACAAGTAATACATATAAATCCACATGCAACAGTGAAAATATTTTTACTTAAAATAACTTTTCATAAACATAATCACAAACGTAAACATTTTCCTTTCAACATATCACATTATATTTCCTTTTATCATATACGTATACGTTTTTCCTTTTATTGAATTCAGATCGTTAATTGTGAATTTTGTATCAGCTGAAGGTCGACCGTCGATGGATCCATCTACATGTAACCACATCACTAGGCGACGGAGACATCAGCGACACTCTAGGACCCTC
Source organism: Primulina huaijiensis (assembly GCF_012295235.1). Classification (NCBI taxonomy): domain Eukaryota; kingdom Viridiplantae; phylum Streptophyta; class Magnoliopsida; order Lamiales; family Gesneriaceae; genus Primulina; species Primulina huaijiensis. The sequence continues at coordinate 17,330,030 of NC_133319.1, forward strand.
TTAGACCAGCCCACGCTGCCCATGCACGTTTACGTGCATGGTTCATCTTCAAACGCCCAGTCTCGGCTCTCAAGAGTCCTAGCCACGTCGTTCAACTTTCGTCCAGCCCCTTTCAGCTTTGCGTGGTCCATCTTGGCTCGAGGCTAGGACCCTCAAGAGCCCAGCCCTTCACCCAGAAATAGCCCCGTGCAGCCTCCCTGCTTAAATCACCCAAAGCCGAGCCCTAGCCCATCCTTAAACCATCGACCGTGCGTTCCTTGGCTTCTCCTGATCTAGCCCTCATTCCAGCCTTTGTGCAACCTGTCTAAGACCCTGACATGACCCTCCTAAGACCCCTGGACGTGCCCTTAAGAGCAGCAAGCAGCCGCACGCCCTAGAAAGCCCTAGTCGAAGAGTCCTTGTTCAAAAGTATTCTATTTTCGAGCAACCTCCTCCCCCTCCATGTCCAGCCCTTATGTCAGTCTATCTAGGCCCTCAAACCCTCTTAAACTCATCCCTATTTGGTGTCCCTAAGGTGGCAGCCCTTCAAGCAATAATACATTAAGGTTTGGATCACAAAAACTTGAGTTATTGACATGATATGGCATAAAAACGAAAATAAATAAAAGACTAACATATTTTCCATGCAAACATACTTCGATTCATGTAATATGGAGTGAAAGATGTTGGAAAGAAAGTTAAGGCGTGCCTTTACGTATATTACGCACGAAAAACGGCTTGTGATGCGAAGAACGTCGGCAGGGAGACGAGAGATGCAACCTTTCTGATTTTTCCTTCAAATTTCATGGCTTTCCTTCAAGAATTTCGTGTGGTGTGTGTGTTGTAGCTGCTAGGAGAGTTCTAGTGTGTGTATGGTGTGTGGGGCGTGAGTTTTGTAGAGGCTAGGGTAGGGTTTAGGGCCTTTTATTTTAATTAAAATATAAGTACAAGCTTAGGCCCATTAATCATAGTATAATAGGTCCATTAAGCCCATTAGTGAATATTTAAAATATTTTGTTTAGGGAAGTTCGTGAAAGTATTAGCCGAGTTCTCAAAATTCATATTTTCGTCGAAAATCGAATATCGGTTAAAAATACGAGTCGACACGCAAAAACACCACAAAAGTTGTCATTTTTGAAAATATCATTTAAAATATACTATACTTTAAACAATTAAAAATAATTATTTAATAAAAATATTTTCTCTCATATGGATCCTCGGTCTCCGTTCCTCGATCGCGTCTCAAATAACCTTTAAAACACATTTTTATGCATTCTAATTGAAAAACATATTTTAAACATGTAAACATGCCTACCATATTTACTAAATGCAATTAAAATGAATTAATTAAAATATATAAGAAATTTGATAACTTGCATGCATGTGGTTCACGTGAACCTTCAAATTTTTGAGACGTTACACAAAAATACGTTAGGGTTGCAATTGGGCTCTATTTTTTAGAAATTATGATTGACTGATATTATTCTATATTATAATTTAGCAATTGAGCATATCGTACTTACTAAAGAAATTGAATTTATGTTTTCATTAGACGTTTTGAAAATGTCAAAATAGTGAGAGACAATTCATAAAAAAGTCCATATTTTATGTTTTATAAAATTTTAAAATAGTCGGCAATATGATTATATGTTTCATATTCAATATATTTACAATTTCATCACTTAATTAATAATATTAATAGTGGTAACTACTAAGCGCAAAATTCTCATTAAACATTTTAGAAGAGTCTAAA